>NW_004956533.1:0-3898 GCF_000276665.1 Chinchilla lanigera
AATTTAATATGCTATTAAAATACAAACAAAGCACATGAAAAATTAAACTTTGTAAAAAGTTACTTTTATTATAATGTATTAAAATTTCCTGTGATAATGTAGAGGAAAAATAAAAGTTATAGGCGGTATTGAAATTTTAAGTCAGAAATTAGTTAAAATTGAAAATCATCTTTCCAAAATTAAATTGGGTATTATGACTGGTATGAAAGATGTAACTATATGCCATGATTTTTGCAAATTGTTGTTGCCGTAAGTGGGTTCCCCAACAGTTGGACTAAAGCAAGTGGACTTTGGAGGGAGGGTTCTCAGTAAAGCACATCTGTAGAGTAGCCGGAGAAGAGGGGAGGATGGTGCAGGAGCTCAGCTTCCATAGCGTCTCAAGTCAAGTCCAGCCTTCTGCTATGTCAGTCGCCTCGCATCTCACACAGCAGATGTTGGGGGACCGTCTCAGTGCAGCAACCACAGAAGTGGGGGAAGGGTGATCCTGGTGGAACATGTCGCCTACAGTTCCTGCTACCTGCATGCACCACCACAAATGCCAAAGCACTTCAGGTCTAAGCAGGGAATCAGGACTTGGAGGGGCAGGGCTGCTGGAGAAGGATGCTTTGTTACACAAGAACCACTGCACCTATGGGGGTCTGATAAATTAACTGATTTGTCTTTCATCAAAATTCTTTCCCCACTCAGCTCCTCCCCATACTTTAGAGGAATGTCCATTCCCAAAGTGGCATAATCCACAAACCTTTGTGGCACTGGGATATGAAAAGTGGACTTCCCAGGGCTTGAGCAATCTGGCCACAGAAGTGCCCGTGTAGGCTTACAGTCCAGTGGCGGCAGAGCGGGGCACTGACCTCAGTCAGAGAAGCCTGTGTTCTCCTCAGTGCGTTCGTTCTGCGTGCAACTGTGTGGTGTGCCCAAGTCCAAGGCAGTACGGCCTAAACCATGAAAATCACCATGCTAGCAACTTTCTGTTCTAAATTTTCTAATAGCACATTTTTTTAAAAAAAGAAAAAAGTACATTTGTATAATAATTTTAAAGAGTTTCTTTTCTTTAAGCCAAAATACCATTACTTTAACATGTAATCAACATAAAATTATTGACGAAATACTTTACATTCTTTTTCAAGCTAAGCCTTGGAAATTGGGTGGGAATTTTATACACACGGCACATCTCAGTGCTGACCTGCCACATTTCAAGCACTCCGTGGTCACACGTGGGTGGTGGCCACCATACTGAACTTCTACATTTTTCACCTATTTTAACAGAGTGGGGGAACATAAACATCTTTCAGCAGATACTTGTGGCTGTTTATTAAGCGTTTACTTTTCCATGTACCCTAATAAGTATTTTTCCCAATCCTTGCAGCTAGTTTGCATCCAGGTTCTACTTCTTCACGTATTTTAGAGTTAAGAAAACAAATAAGGAAGTAGAGGTTACTGAACCAAAGGAGTATGAGATATTAAAGCCAGACACCTTCCCTCCAGAGCCATGGTGATTTATCCCTCAGGGCTTTCTGTTGTGCCCATTACCCAGACACACCTCACAAGAAGAAAGTCAGGAGGCAAAAGTTCATTTTAATGCCTTTGCCCTTTCTTAACTCATTTTCATGAGCTCCGTTTTGGTTTTTCCGTGACTGGCTTCTCCCACCAAACACAAATGCTATTCCTCCTCCTGTGTCTTCCGTGCAGGGACAAGTGAAGTTCTATGTCAGGGTGATTTTGTTTCTCTTTAAGACACCATGCAGATTGAGAAATGACATCCTGTTCTGATGTATGAGGGATGCACTTGGAATAGGGAGAGGGTTAGTTGTTGATCTCTTCACTGGACAGTTTGGATATACAATTGCATTTTAACCAGGTCTTCGAGACATGCCAAGGTAAAACAACCGGGCCAGTTGTGCAGGTTAGATCTCTGCCCAGCTAACATCATTCAGCACGGAGCGTTCTGAAAGAATGTACCGTGAACAAGTTACAAAACAAGCAAGATTTCAACCCTCTCCCTTTTCACCTCAGGCTTAGAAAATACACGGAAGCAATGGGGCAAACATCTGTTAATAGCAAAACAAAACAACTGCCTATTTTGTTTTTGTCTGTAAAGAATGTATTTATTTACAGAGAATTTTTTTAGCTGTCAATAAAAACAAAGAGTTACTTTGGAAACAGAGCTCCTTATCTTTTTGAAGTACACACTGAAGTAGTTACAATCAAAGCACTCAATGTGTGGAATGTGTGGGTATGTTTTATTTTTTTATTTTTTATTTATTTATTTATTTTTGGTTTTTCTCCAAAAAAGGAAACCGAACTCACGACCTTGCACTTGCCAGGCAGGTGCTTTGCCGCTGAGCTAAATCCCCAGCCCCTGTGTGGGTATGTTTTAGAATTGTCTACCAAAGCAGAGAGAAATAAAATTGACTGTACAGTGATACTGGCTGAAGCTCGCTCGAGGCTTTAAAAATACTCTTTACCCTTTTACGTTTAAATTTCCCCATGATAAACACATTTTAACGTAGCTATAGAAGAAAGAATATGCCTTCAATAACAACCCTGCAGTACTCATTACTATATTATACCGTTCTTTAAATTACATTTATCCTCTTGTGTTGTACATCTCTATTTTTGTTCATGATCTAGTAAGAGCAGGGCTTGAGCAATCTGGCCACAATCTTGACCTCAACGCTATTGCCATCTGAGGTCACTGTTTGCTGTGGGGCAGTCCTATCTACTGTAAGAAGTCTGGTGGCACCTGTGACCACCACCCACCAGATGCCAGGGGTGGGGCACACACCCCGCTGGTGAAAACAGACATCGCCAGAGGCTCTGAGGGGCGGAGACAGCACATGAAAATCACCCAGAAGTGAGTCAACAAATTAAACGGAATGCCAGGAGGGGTGTTTTCAATGTTGTGTTCCTGGTGACTAAGATATGAGCTGCTTTCAGTAAAATTTTGTGAGTGGTCAGGTTGGAGAACTCAGCAGGATCTATAGGTAAGGCAAAGTACAGACGAAAGCAAGCTTATAATGAAGCAGACCAGGAGATAGTTCAATTTTGTGTAAGGATATATCAAAGATGTGTCTAACTACTGTAGCTTGTGATTAGTAGAATTTATGAATTGAATGTATAAACTACAATTTAAAAATTGTATTATATATGAAATGCTGATATGTTTTAAAAAAAACTACCATATCTAAAAATATATATACTATTGTGTTTGGCATGAATATTATTATTCTCACTTATCCAAACGAGTTAAGTGCAACTTTTCTGACTAGTGATTATCACAATATCTACTTAACTGGAGACCTCAACTCTATTAGTTCATTCAGGTTGCTGTGGTAAAATACCATAAAATTGATAGTTTATAAACAACAGACATTTATTTCTCACCATTATGGAGGCAAAGGCATCAAGGATCGAGGTACTTGTAGATACTGTGTCTCATGAGAAGTCAGTGTTGGCCTCATGGGCAGCCATGGTTTTTTTTTCTTTGTCCTCACAGGGCAGAAGGACCACTGAGCTCTCTGGTGGCTCTTTCATAAAAAGGACATCAATCCCATTCATGAGGAAACTTTTGTTTTGACCTAATCACCTCTGAAAGGCTTACTTTCTAATACCATCATATTGGGGGTTAAAATTTCAACCTATGAATTTGGGGGTACATAAATCTTTAGCATATCCCTTCAGCTATCTAGTACAGAACAGCAAATATCAAAGGAAGTAGACAAGGCTTTAGGGAGCCAACATTGTTAATATAAAGACCATAATTTCTTTTGTTATTCTGGGAGCATCCAAAATGCCTTCACTCAGAACTAAGTTACTCTTCCTTTACCTGTAAATTTAATAAGGTTAGTTAGCTACTTCCTTACTGGAAACATGTGTGTGTGACAGGGGTATATATATA
>NW_004956534.1:0-1510 GCF_000276665.1 Chinchilla lanigera
CCCGTTTGCCGCTACATGTGAGATATGCTATTGGAATTTTAATTGGAATTGCATTCAATCTGTATAACAGTTTTGGAAGTGTGACCATTTTCAATATATTGGTTCTTCCTACCCAAGGTCAAGGGATATCTTTCCATTAACTGATATCTGCTTCAACCTCCTTTTTATGAGTATTGTAGTTTTCAGTGTAGATAGAGATCCTTTACATACTTTCTTAGATTGATTCCAAGTACTTTATTTCTTTGAATGCTATTGTCAAAAGTGTTGCTTCCCTAATTTTCTCTCAGTGAGTTTGCTATTCGTGTACAGGAAGGCTATTGATTTTTGAGTGTTGACTTTGTATCCAGTTATGCTAGTAAATTTGCTTATTGAATCTAGCAGTTTTTTAGTGGAGTTTTTGGGCTCTTCCATGTAGATTACCATATCTTTTGCAAGTAATGATAATTTAATTTCTTCCTTTCTGACCATTATTCTTTTTATCTCTTTCTCTCTTCTAATTGCTCTGGCTAAATTTCCTAGTACTGTATTGAATAAGAGTGAAGGCAGCAGGATCCTCATCTTGTTCCTAATTTTAGAGAGAAAGTTTTCAGGTTTTGTCCATTTGGTATGATGTTTGTTGTTGATTTTATCAGTTTGAGATAAGGACCATCTTTTCCAATTTTTTGTAGGGTTCTTGTCATGAATAGGTGTTGGACTTTGTCGAAAGCTTTTTCTGCATCTATTGAGATGATCATATGGTTTTTGTCCTTGGCTCTGTTAACATGGTGTATTACATTTTTTAATTTATGTATTTTGAAGCATCCCTGCATCCATGGGATGAATCCCACTGGGTCATGGTGTATAATCTTCTTGATGATTTGATGCATTCTGTTTGCCAGTATTTATCGAGGAATTTTGCATCTATGTTCATTAAGGAGATTGGCCTGTGATTCTCTTTCTTTAGTTACATCCTTCTCCAGTTTTGATATCAAGGTAATACTTGCTTCTAGGAATGATTTCGGGAGTATTGTTTCCCTTTCAATTTATTAAAGAGTTTAAGAAATGTTTGGTCCTCTATAAATTTCTTGTAGCATTTAGTGCTGAATCTATTAGCACCTGGGCTTTTCTTTGTTGATAAGTTTTTAATTACATCTTCAATTTCATTGTTTGATGTTACTATATTTAGGATTTTTATATCTTCTTGATTCAGCTTTGGTAATTTGTACGTATTTGGAATCTGTCCATTTCTTCAACATTTTCCACCTTATTAGAATATAAGGTTTTCAAAATAGGCAGACATGATCTTCTAGATTTCTGCAGGGTCTGTTTGATTCACTCTTTTCATTTCTAATTCTGTGGATTTGAGTCTTTTCTTTCCTTTTTTGATAAGATTGGCTAAGAGTTTGTCGATTTTATTCAATCTTTCAAAAAACCAACTCTTTGACTTATTGATTATTTGTATTGTTTTGTTAGCCTCCAGTGCATTAATTCTTGCTCTGATCTTTATTATTTCCACTCTTGTACAAGCTTT
>NW_004956534.1:2530-3947 GCF_000276665.1 Chinchilla lanigera
TTACCATTGATCATTATAATTCTTATGTTCTGACTTATCCTTTTCATTTTATTTTCATGTTGTTGGTTCCCCCTCTTTTATGCCCTCTCCCTGTTTAATTGTTTGCCTTGCCTGGTGGATTCATTCTGTTAGGGTTCATGGAGTTTTAGTCTTTGTTATCTCTTTCTAGAATGTCCTTCAAAACATTTTGAAGTGCTGGTTTGGTGGTCATAAATTTCCTCAGATGTTCTTTGTCATAGAAGTATCTTATTTCTCCATCAGTTTTGAAAGATAGTTTTTGGAGGTACATCAATCTGGGTTGAAAGTTGTTTTCCTTTACAACTAGAAATACTTCACTCCAAGCTCTCCTTGATTTGAGGGTCTGTGCTGAGAAGACGGCTGTGAATCTGATGGGCTTTCCTTTCAGGTGATTTGTTTCTTTTCCCTAAGAGCTTTTAAGATTCTATTCTTGCATTGAGTTTCTGGAATTTTGACTGTGATATGCCTGGCTATAGATCTTTTTTTTTTCAATCATGGCTAAATGGAGACCTATGTGTCTTACTCACCTGCATATAAAATTGTTTTTTGTCTACCTGGAAAGTTTTCTGCCATGATGTCTGTGAACAGATTCTTTTTTTTATAACGTTGTGCTATCTCCTGCTTTTTCATTGACTCTAATCAATCTTAAGTTACTCTTCTTTGCCTTCATCTAGCATGTAGATTGATTTCTCATGGTCCCTTTCTATTTTTAAGAAATCTTTCTTTTCATGATCATTAACTACAAGCCTGACTTCTATATCTGAGATCCTGTCCTCACTTTAGCTTTATCTACTATAGACATGTTCAATGGAATCTCTATTGTCCTGTATATCTGCTTGAATTTGCCTTTTGGATTATATTTGTTTCTTATCCTAAACATTCATGGCTTCCATAATTTTCTTAAGCTCCTCTATTTCTTGTCTGTGTCTGCTCTAGAGTCACTAAGCATGGTTTTCATTGTGGACACCATTTCTGCAGTTGCCTGAGAAATTATTTCTGATTTGAATTTTTCTAGCACCTCATTCAATTGCTTTCGTTGTTAAAACTTCAAAGAGGCTAGATTGTCCCACCTCATTGTCCCCTGGTTCACCCTTAGTGAACAGGTTGTCTAGGGTTGCATCTTGTTTAAGTGTCTGATCATTTTTGTTTGTTTGTTTAGTTCCTGGAGTGATGCTTGTAAATTGCCTATGGTAAGTTTTTTGATTGCTAGTACTTACAACCCTTAGGAAATAACTACACCTATGAGGTGTCTTCCAGGGATAGCTAGCTTTTGGACTTTGCATCTGTTATAAGATCCTACTTCTTCAATTTGCTGAAGACGAGAAGTTGCTGCCTCTTTGGGCCAGTCTTGGAATACCAGGAAGTACAGTTGTTTAGAACAATTATGTCACTTTTGGCC
>NW_004956535.1:0-3972 GCF_000276665.1 Chinchilla lanigera
TTCTTTGGTAATAGTGGGGTTGGAGTTATGCGTTTGTCAATAACCGGACCCACCTACACGTTAAAAAAAAGTGAATTCTTTCATATACAGGACATTGGAAATGGTGACTATTTCAACCGCTAGACTCAAACATTTCATGTTTTTGGCTAGCCTGTGTATAGCACTTAAGAGGTGCCAATAAATATTGTCAGGAGGGGAAACGAAGTGAATTTAATGCAGTATATAAATCACAGGAGAGTTCTCCCATGAAACGTACTGTGAGTGTGAATCACCTGGGAATTGTTCAGTGCAAATTCTCTGACACATCAGGTCTGCTGCGGGCTGGGGACCCTGCCTCGCTCATGACTTCTAGCTGATGCTGAAGTTACCGAATAACCCGGGTGTGAGAGGCCTCCGGGTACCAAACAAACTTCACAGTCCTCTCGGCATGAAGCAACTGAATGGCTTTCAGTATTAACCTTGATTTACTAAACTCCTTTTTGGGTCAGCTTTTCTGTTCCTTGTCATTTTTTTTCTAGGTAAGCAGTCATAAAACATTTGCACATAATAACCTTACCCCTCACTTTACAATGTACGGTATCTCGTAGGTTTTATTTTATTTTGCATTAAATAATAACAGTGTCCCTTTTGAAATCTGTTGGAATGATTTCTAATGTTAAATAAATATTCTAATTTCTTTAGAAATTGCACTGCTAAGATTCCCTTTCACTGGCTGGGGAGATAGCTCAGCGGTACAGCGCCTACCTGGTAAGCATAAGCTCGTGGGTTCAACTTCCGGTACCAAAAAAAAATTTCCTTTCATAAAATTTTAAAAAGTTAAAGATTTCCTACTTGAGTGATATTAAAGAGTTTGTGCTTTCTAGGTTAAAGCATGAATTTCAGGTGTATTTTCATATTAGCATAAAACTATGCAGTCTATAGTCTTAAAACGTTTGCCCTGTGTGTTCCTTTTCTCACGCCTATACTGCGTTGTTTTTCTTCTCTTTACCTTAATTTGACTTGCCACTATCCTTTTACTGTTTTTTTCCAAAGACACAGATATTAGAGGAACAAATTTTGTAGTTTTCTCAATTTTAATGCATTAATTTGGGATTTTATATTGAAGGATAGAAATGTTTTTACACAAGTACAACTTTTGACTTTATTAATTATGAAATCTCATTTTTTCTAAATCCATAATTGCAAGGGTTTAAACAAAAAAGTAAAAGAAAATTTCATAGCAAGATGATAGAATAACAATAGTTAATACATGGCTTATTATCTTTAGTTAGAGTATGGATATGGGCATAAAAATTCTCTGATCAAATATTAGCACAAACTTCTTGTTTTCTATGAACTAAGAAGGGACACTAGTAGTACAGCTAACTTGCATTTTTTCCCTTTTCCCTTCTCCTTTCTTCTTTCCCCATCCTAATTCCTTTTTCCTTTTCAACAATTTCTTCCCATTTCACAATATCCATTGTACATTTTAGACCTTATTTACTCTTTCAATTTCTCACACTAGGAAGGCAGTACAGTGTTTACACACATGAGTCTGGTTTACCTCACTTATGAGTTATGGTCTCCGATTGCATCCATTTACCTATAGAAGTTTCAAGTTTATCCTTTCTGGTGGAACAGTACTCCGTTATATAAAAGTACCACATCTCATGCATTTCTCAGCTGATGGGTGTTTGGGTTGTTTCCATGATCTCGCTATTACAAGTTGCACTGCTATAAACATGGGTGCATATATATCGCTGTGACATGATGTTTTCAGATCTTCTGGGAAGATACCCAGAAGGGATCAGTTGAATGGGACCTCTAATCCTAGCTTTTTGAGGAATTTCCATGCTGATTTCTACAGTGGTTGCACCAGTCTACACTCCCACCAGCATTGGAGAGAAGGATTCCTTTTTCCCCACAGACCCTCCAGCATTTGTTATTGGTTGATTTCTTGATGCTAGCCATTCTTTCTGGGGTGAGATGAAATCTCAGTGTTTTAATTTGCATTTCTCAAATGACCAATGATGAACATTTTTTCATATATTTATTTGCCATTTGTATTTCTTCTTCTGAGAAGTACGTATTCATCTCAGATACCCATTTTTGGATTGGGCCTTTGAAGTTGGGGGTCTGACTTTTTCAATTCTTTATATGTTCTAGATAGAAGTCCTTTGTCTGAGGGACAATTGCCTAAATTTTTTTCCCCTCTACGTAGGTGGTCTTTTCACTGTGTTGATTTCTATTGATGTGCAAAAGCTTTTTAATGAGATTCCAGTTGTTGATTCTTTGAAGTATTTTCCATTCAGTGTCGATTTTTGTTCATGAACTCTCTGCCTACACCTTTTGTCTTCAAAATTTTTACCTACTTTTCCAGTAGGTTTAGTGTTTCTATTTTAATATTTAGATCTTTGATCTACTTTTAGTTGAGTGCATGGGTGATAGACATGGATCTAGTTTTAGTCTTCAGCATGTTAGCTAGTTTTTCCAGCACCATTTATTAAAGAGGCTATCTTTCTTCCAGGGAATATGTTTGGCCCCTTTTACAAAGATAAGGTGGCTGAGTGTGCTTGGAGTTGTGTCTGCATCTTCTAATCTGTTCCACTGATCCTCAAGTTTTTTTTTTTTTTTTTTTTTCCCCCAGTACCATGCTGATTATATCATGGTAGCTTTGTGTAATATAGTTGCAAGTCAGGGTTTGTAATGCTTCCGGACTTGTGTTGCTTAGAATTGCTTTCACTATTCTAGGCCTCTTTTGGTTCCAAATGAGTGTTAGGAATGTTTTTTCTCTAGTTCTGTGAGGCATGCTAATGGTATTTTGATCAGGATTGCATTAAATCTGTGTAACAATTTTAGAAGTATGGCCATTCTTCTTATCCATAAGCAAAGGATATCTGTCAACTTTCTGATATCCTTTTTGAACTCCTTTTTCAGAGTGCTGTAATTTTCAATGTATAGATCTTATTTTTTAGATTGACGCATATCTTTTTTTTTTTTTTGATGTTATTGTGGAGGGTGTGGTTTCCCTAATTTCTCTCTCTGAGTATCCAGCTATGCTACTGAATTTGGTTATTAAATCTAGAAGTCTTTTGGTGGAGTTCTTGGGGTCCTCTGTGTAGAGCATCATGTCATCTGGCAAATAATAATTTCTTCCTTTCCTATCCTTATTCTTTTTATTATTTCTCTCTTGTTTAACTGTTCTGGCTAATGTTTCCAGGACTATATTGGATAAGAGTGGTGGTAGTGGACGTTGTTGTCTCGTTCCTGATTTTAGAGTGAAATCTTTGTTTTTGTCCATTCAGTATGATGTTGGCTGTTAGTTTGTCATAGATGGCTTTGATCAGGTTGAGGTGTAAAACATTTTGCTTCTGAGACAGTCTCGCTATGTTACCCAGGCTGGTCTTCAACTTCTAGGCTCAAGCAATCCTCCTGAGTCCAGGTTAGCTGAGAGCTCAGGCACATGCCATTGCACCCCCTTTGCAGTTTTATTTCCTCTTTGACCCAAGCACTATGTAAGAGCTGAGTTTAAGTTTCTAAGTAACTACTTTAAAAACAAATTTATACTTTTCCTAATGAGTTTAACTTTTTTGTTGTTTTATATGAATAACCTAATTTGAACAATATGTGCCTGGGTCTTTTTGCAAAAATTTATTAATTTTTCAATGATTTTTTTGTAGATGGCTCTATACATACTGAGAAAAAGGTAAAGTCACCATTAGAATGCTTTTTTATTTATAGAATTTATAGCTTCTACATTCTTATTTGATTTGTTCTGTCATGTGTTAAAGTATTTTAGTACTATTGAGTTTCTGTCCAGTGCTGTATCTCTAACATCTTGTAATTCTGTGATACACAAAAAGTGTAACATACTCTGTAGTACATTTTTTAATAGAAAATGAATTTTTCCTCTGGTTAATACTTTTGGCCTTATGTTATATTTTGCCTGTACCACTTGAAAATTAAAAAGCCAGGGTATCCCACATTCTGTTG
>NW_004956536.1:0-1086 GCF_000276665.1 Chinchilla lanigera
GCCCGTATGACCCGAGTGTGTGGGACACTGCATGATGTCCAGAGGACACTCGTGGAGCTGCAGAGCAGCACAGGCTTGCAGTCAGCAGATGCCTCCGTGTTTTTCTCTTTTCCATGCTTATTAAGGCTGGGGCTGGAAGCCGGGCTTGGTGGCGCACGCCTGTAATCCCAGCACTCGGGAGGCTGAGGCAGGAGGATCGCTGAGAGTTTGAGGTCAGCCTGGGCTACATAGTGAGTTCAAGGCTGCTGAATCACATAGCATGACCCTGTCTCAAAAAAAAAAAAAAAAAAATTTGGCATGAATCGCCTCAGGATCCTCCCCTCACTTCGAACACACTCATCCTGTCATCCCTGCCACCTTCTGCAGCAGCTCTAGCGCCCTCTTTCCTGAGTGTCTGTCTTTGCTGTGCTGTCCTGGCTGCCTCCATGTCCTGAATGGATTTCAAACATCTCCCTTGCACTGTCATTTGACTTTGGGAAGAGCCGGAAGTCACACGGTACCAGATCCCGTGAATCAGGTGGATGAGGACACGGTTTTTACGAGCTGCCTTTCTGCTGGATGATGCTCAGCAGCAGCACTGACTGTGTTTTTTATCACACCTGGTAAAGCCACTCAGGAAGGAGGACTCCAGAACCATTCCTGAAAGGGGCACAGACGGTGGGATGCGCGTGTTCAAAGCAAGGAGGGGCCTTGGATGGGGGATTCGTGGCAATGTGGCTTTGACTGTGATACAACTTTTCATCAAAACACTCACTATATATTTTGATCACCCTATGTGTACACATTTACACACAATCACTGACACGTATCCATCCGTACAGACATATCCCAGCACACATACACTGCCACCCCATGTGCAAGGGGCTGTACCCACACACACAAGTCTCCTCCGCACTGCTGCCTTTGCCTTGCTCTGTGCAACGGGAGACAGGGATTCAGGCTAAAAATCACCTTTCATAGCTGGGGGCAGTGGTACACACCTATTATCCCAGCACCGGGGAAGCTGAGGCAGGAGGGTCACTACAAGTTCAAGGCCAGCCTGGGCTACATAGCGATACCCTGCCTCAAAACACAAAATATTATTAT
>NW_004956536.1:3035-3890 GCF_000276665.1 Chinchilla lanigera
CTTCATCCCATTTTCTCCTCCTCTTCCTCCTCTTTCTCTTCAGCTTCTCCTTTAGTTGTTGTTTTTTGTTTTGAGATAAGATCTTAGTGTATAGTTCAGGCTGACGAACTCACTATGGAGCCCAGGCTAGTCTCAAAATTGTGGTGGTCCTCCTGCCTCAGCCTCCCAAGTGCTGGCTTATAGACATATACCACCACCATGCCTGGTTTGTTTTCTCTTCTTTATATTTTTTTAGGAAGTAATAACATGTATGTATTTTATAACATGGATGTATTTTATAGGAATTTTGATGAAATGAATATAATTTACTTACCCAGTGAAAATCTTCCTATGTTGAAATTGCAAAATTATTACCATTCTCATCCATATCATTATCTTGCATTTAAATATAGGTACTCCTTAGGTTTTTGCTTGTAAGCAATAGCCCTTTACAAGGATAAAATAAACAATATTTTATTTACATAAGAATAAAGTCAATTTACAACTACATAATGAGTCAAAATGACTGAGGGGGGGATAGTGATATTTACTTGAATTACAAATTGATGTTATTCATCTCTACAATAAATCATACTCATGTTCACTCAATATTTACTGACATACTTTCACAGTAACCTGGTTTTATTTATTTGTTTATTTATTTATTTTGAGTTTGTTTTTGTTTTCTCAGTATTGAGTTCAGGCTGGTCTTGAACTCGCTATGTAGCCAAGGCAGGTCTTGAATTCCAGGTGATTTTCCTGCATCAGCCTCCTGAGTGCTGGGATGACATGTGTACCACCACACTTCGTCCACAATTTTAAATGAAGGTGATTTTAACTGAAATTGCACTGCAAGTCTCAGCCATCTTCACAAAA
>NW_004956537.1:0-1146 GCF_000276665.1 Chinchilla lanigera
TAGCTACACCTGCTTTTTTCTGGGTTCCTGTTGCATGGAGGATTGTTTTCCATCCTTTGACTTTTAGTCTATGGATTTCCTTTTGAGTAAAATGTTTCCTGTATATAGCATATTGTTGGATTTTGTTTTTTAATCCACTCTGCCAGTCTACTTCTTTTGACTGGTGAACTGAGGCCATTTACATTTATGGTTATAACTGATATGTGTTGATTTATCACTGTCATGTTATTTACTTGCGTTGGTGTCCTACTTTTTCTACTTGTTTACTTGCTTGTTCTTCTTGACGGTTAATTTCTACTGTTGTTCTTGAAATTGCAGTCAGATTTTTCTCTGTCTAGAATATCTTTCAGTACTCTTTGCAATGCTGGTCTGGCACTCATGAAGTTCTTCAACTGTTCTTTGTAGTGAAAACATTTTATATCTGTGTTGAATCTGAGAGATAGTTTGGCAGGATACATCAGTCTTGGCTGGAAGCTGTTTTGCTTCAGGACCTGTAATACTCTTCTCAATTGGATGGTTTGTGTTGAGAAGTCTGCCGTGATTCTGATGGGCTTTCCTTTATAGGTAATCTGTTTCTTTCTCTAGCAGCTTTCAATATTCTGTTCTTTTGCTGGAGATCTGGGAACTTGACTATTATATGTCTGGGTGTAGTTTTATTTTGGTTGTGTTTGGTTGGAGTTGTGTGTGCCTCATTTACCTGTATATCAGGTTCTGTTTCCATGCTTGGGAAATTTTCTGTTATTATTTCTGCAAATATTCTTTTATGTCAGTTGTGTTTCCTCCTGCTGTTTCATTGACTCTTATTAGTCGTACATTATTCCTCTTTGCCTCGTCTTGCAGCTGTTGAGTTGATTTTTCCTGGATCCTTGCTGATTTTAAGAGATCCTTTCTTTCACAGTTGCTAGTTGCCATGCTGACTTCAAAATCTGAAATTCTATCTTCAGGTTCATTCAAGTGGTTTTGGCAGCTTTCAATGGAAGCTTTGACTTCCTGGAAGTCTCTCTGAATCTGGTTCATGCACTCTAAGTCATTTCTATATTTTTCATTTAATGTTTCCACCCATTGCTTATGTTCTTCTATTTTTTTGTTTGTTTGTTTGTTTTCTTCCAGTACCAGGAATTGAACTCATGACCTTGTGTCTGCCAG
>NW_004956537.1:2351-3997 GCF_000276665.1 Chinchilla lanigera
GGGAGCCAAACCCGGGCCACTCAAACAGCAATCACAGACTGCCTGTGCCTGTGACCTCCAGGGGGTGGGGTGCAAGTCTTTTTGTATTATTATAAGTCTCCAATGAATTTATTTCTGCACTGATCTTTATAATTTCCTCCCTCATATGAGCTTTTGGCTTGGCCTGCTCTTCTTTTCCTAGAAGTTTGAGGTTTATCATTAAGTTATTTATTTGTGCTTGCTCTGTTTGCCTGATATGGATATTCACTGCCATAAACTACTCTCTTAGGACTGCTTTCATTGTGTTCCATAAGTTTGAGTATGTTGTACTGTTACTATCACTTAATTATAGAAACTGACTAATTTCTTCTTTAATTTTATCAGCGACCTACTGATTGTTCAGGAGGGTGCTATTTAATTTCCATGTGTTTATGAAGTTCTTGTGGTTTCTTTGGCCATTGATTTGCAATTTCACTGCACTTTGGTCTGATAATATGCATGGAATCATTTCACTTCCTTTGCATTTACTTACACATGTTCTGTAAGCTAGTATGTAGTCTATTTTGGAAAATGTCCCATGTGCAGCTGAGAAGAGTGTGTTTTCTGATTTGTGTGGTGGCACACTCTACAGACATCTACTAAATCCATTCGTTCACAAGTTTGGTTCAGTTCTAATATCTCGTTGATTTTTTTGTCTAGTTGATCTATCTGTGACAGTGGGGTAATGAGATCCCCCAATACAATTGTATTAGTGCTTATCTGATTTTTTCATGTCCATTAATATTTGTTTTATATAGTTGTGTGCACTGGTATTTGTTGCATATATACTCATGTCTGTTATCTCTTCCTCTTGGATTGTTCCCTTTACAGGAATGGAGGGACCTTCTTTGTCTCTCTTAATCAGTCTTGGCTTGAAATTCACTTGTCTACCAACGGAATAGCTTCCCTTGTTTTTTTCTGAGTTCCTGCCACATGGAACATTGCTTTCCATCCTTCAACTTTCTCTTTTTTTTTTTCATCCTTCAACTTTCAATCTGTGAATTCTTTTAATTAAATGTGTTTCTTGTTTGCAGAATGTTGTTGGATCTTGTTTCTTGATCCACTCTGCCAGTCCGTATCTTTTGATTGGGGAACTGAGACCATTAACATTGATAGTTACAACTGATCTGTATTAACTTAAGTTTGTCATGTTATTTTCCTGTTGTTGGCTCCCCCCACGTCATTTAATTGTTTGCCTTGCCTGGTGGATTCCTTCTGTTGCAGTTAATAGAGTTGTAGGCCTTGTTATCTCTTTCTACCATGCCCTTCAAAACATTTTGGAGTGTTGGCTTGGTGGTCATAAATTTCCTCAAATGTTCTTTGTCATGGAAATATTTTTTTTCCATCAATTTTGAAAGGCAATTTTGTGGGGTACAACAGTCTGGGTTGAAGGTTGTTTTCCTTTAGAACTTGAAATATTTCACTCCAAACTCTCCTTGACTTGAGGGCTAGTGCTGAGAAGTCAACTGTGATTCTGTTGGGCTTTCCCTTACAGGTGATTTGTTTCTTTTCTCTAACAGCTTTTAAGATTCCATTCTTAGGGCTGGGGATTTAGCTCAGCGGCAAAGCGCCTGCCTGGCAAGCGCAAGGTCGTGAGTTCGGTTCCCGGTACCGGAGAAAAACCAAAA
>NW_004956538.1:0-3953 GCF_000276665.1 Chinchilla lanigera
ATGGTGCTGGCCAGGACACACACTTCTTTGTTCTTCTTCAGACCACAAGATGAACTTCCTACTCCCTTTCGAGCAAGCACCAACTAACTCCCAACGCCCTCAAGATACAACACATTGCCTGCCCATATTAACTCCACCTCTGGTCCCATCTAATAAAAGCCTGTTTTCCAGCTCCCTCCTCTGAAGGTCCTTGCAATCTCCTGCAACCCTCCCATGCTTTCAATAAAGGTTTGTTTTATCTACTTCTGTCTCTTGCTCCCTCTGGTGCCAAACCTAACAATTATCACTTAGTTATGGCAGACTGATCAGGCCCACAATCTCCCAAACAAGTAGATAATGAAGGTTTAAGTAAAAGAGACAAGGGGTATGGTTTTAGGGCTCCAGGAGGTTCGAAACCCTCCAGCAGAATTTATTTATTTATTTATTTGGTTATCAAACAAAGAGGGAAATGCGAAGAAAGCTCAGGAATCTGAGCAGGACCTCGGGAATCAGTTCAAGGACTTCTCCAAGTAATACATTATGGGGCTGTTTTGTTGGTTTTTTTTTTTGGTACCAGGAATGGAACTCAGGACCTTGCACTTGCCAAGGAGGCACTTGTGCCACTGAACTATCTCCTGGTGAAACCTTATATTAATTTAGGAGAGCTATGTTATCTCCTGGAAGGCCTTCACCACAGGAGTGAGATGCCTATAGCTATAGTCTTTGTCTAGTTAATTGGGGTTGGAGCAAGGTGTCCTTATCTGTGGCCTTGTCTTGTCCTTTGAGGCATCACAGCATCACAGCATCACAGGCCACTAGAGGCCTCAGCTGGGACTGGTGACTCACAGAGATTCACTTACTATGAGTCAGCTGCCCATCTCCAGCCAGGGGGCCTAGGCCTTGGACAAACTTACAAGTAAATATGGAAAGCCCACTGGTTAATTTCAAATCCTGCTCAGAGCTGCTTCTTATTGGTCTCCATCAAGGAAGAATTTAGGTTGCATCCTGCCAGGAAAGTGATCTCCTGCTCTTCTCACCCCTGATGGTAAATCTTGATCATCACTTTGATTGGCTTGAGACACATCTAGATGAGTAAAGCACATTTCTGATGTGTTAAGGTAGAGCACAAGGGCATGATCTTGGGGACTATATCTGGTCCCTGGCCTGTCCTCTCTAGCAGTTTTCTTTGCACTCTGTTCCCAGCTGCCATGAATTAAGCAGCTTTGCTCTGCTGTGCCCTTCCACCATGATCTCTCTGCCTTGGAACCAGCTGACCATGGACTAAAATCTCTCAAACCATGAGCCAAATTAAGCCTCTCCTCCTTTATGCTTTAGGTGTCAGGTATTTGTTCCAGCAACAGGAAAATTGACCAGTACACCCATTTCCCCCCTTTTTTCTACTCCACCCACCCTTCCATCCATGCACTTCAGAAGCTTCTGCTCTATGTCCAAACCTGGGTGGGCACTGGGGGGGATTTGGGCAGTATCCACCTGGCTGCTGCCTTCAGGAGTCATATTTCTCTTGAGGCCTTGGATCTACCCCCATATACCTCTGGAACAGGGTGTAGGTGAGGGTGTAGGAAAAACTCTAGCCTGAGGAAACCCTGAACTGATAGGAAGAATATGAATCGACAAAGTTCACATTGAACTAAGAGAACTCAGCAAGATGGAGCCTCCTCTGCCAGGCAGAGCAGAAGTTTGGTACTCAGTGGAGTCTGCTCTGAGGATGTGGCACTGAGCTTGTCCTAAATGGGAGGCAGGATGTTTCCAGCCAGAAAGAAGGGGGAAGAAGTGCTGGCTGAGCAACCCCTGGCCATTGTCCCCCGAGGACTCAGAGCCCATCACATCTGCACTGTGTTCCTCCAGGTCATCACCTTGCTCCCTTACGCAGATCTCCAGGTGTGAACAAGCCCAGGACCGAGAGAGCCATAAGGTGACAGGACTGATGATGACAGTGATAACACGCACCAGCGTAGCAGCTGCTCTGATTTATCTGCTGCATGGTGGTAGGAATTGTGCTGTGTGCTAAAACAGCTCATGAAGAGGTTCTGGTTATATTTTGCAGATAAGCCCAGGAAAGGTTGAGTGATTTGTTCAAAGGCATATCACTGCCAGATGTAGAACACGTATGTAACCCTAGCTTCTTGGGAAGATGAAGCAAACTGCAAGTGCAAGGCCAGCATGAGCAACACAGAAAGAATCTATCTCAATAAGAAAAGGTGGGCAGCTGGGAATGTAGCTCAGTACTCTCTGGATTCAATACCTGTCAATCCATAGTACCATAAAATAGTACCATAAAATAAACAAACAAAACCACTTGTAGAGATGGTGGCAGGCTCATCATGTTGAGCAATGTGACACAAAGATCTCCATTCTATTATAACAGGTGATTCCTTGGACATAGACACATTCTGAGGTTGCTGCAGAGATAGGAAGTGAACCAGAAGGATGAGACTTGGTAGACTCTCAGGTGCTGAAAGTCATTCATATAACATCAGTTTCAAGCTGAGGTTTATAAACCTACATGCATGCGTATGCACACACATGCACACCAAATACCTAGTTTTTTTCTTGGCTTCATAATTTTCCCTATAGTTTCTTTCTTTCTTTTTTCCTTGGTACTGGGAATTGAACTCAGACAGGCACTTGTGACACTGAGCTATGTCCCTGGCTCCCTACTGTTTCTTTGGACACATTTTCTTAGAATAGAATGGCCAGTGGTTTTTATCTGATACGTGGACATCAAGAAATTAGTAGGGGCTGCCTGGGAGCCTGGATTGAGGAGGCACTTGAGACTGCATCTCCTTGTGGGTGAGTACCTTAATCTGCTGTGACTGTCCTGGGGGTGCACAAGAAAGTGGTGAAATAATTCACAAGTGGTCTGAATTAATCCTGTTCTGGGATGTTGCATTAGTCAGCTTTTCAATACTACAATGAAATACCTCAGGCATGCTAAGTTAGGAAAGGAGGTTTATTTAGTTCACAATTTTGGAGGTTCAAGGGCATGATACTGCCCTGATTCAGTTCTGGTGATGATCTTGCTGGCAGAGTCCTAAGGTGACCCATGGCATCACATGACAAGACATGGGGTTCATGTGTCTACGTCTGTGTGTCTTGTCTCCCTCCTTCTCATAAAGCCACTAGGATTCAATCATGGGGGCTCTACCTTAATGACTTTATTTAACCCAGTCACTTCCCAAAGGTTCCATGTCTGAACACCAAAATTGGATTTAATTTACACTCTCTTAATGCCTTTGACATATAACTTGGTAATTAAACTCCTGCGTGAGTGTTGAGAGACAAACCATAGGTAAACAATTTCATATATCTAGGAGATCCAAAAAATTAACAGAGAGCAGATTCTGAGAACCAGGTTATTTAAAATAATGACACTTCTAGAGTATGGGACCCTGTTATTACCAGTAGTGAGGATAACAGATGTCTGGTCTGAATATAGAAGAGTAAGGCAATTCATGATAAAAAGGACACACTACAGTAAAAGATCACACATATTCACCACAGGAAAACCTAGGAAGATGAAAAGTGAAGTTAATTTCTAGCCAAGAAAAAGATCAAACTCATAACACATAGGACTTGGGAGACATTCCAGAGATCATGTAGGACTGGATAGTAAATGGTTTCCATCTAGGCTGCCATCTTGGATCCATCCAACTGATTCCTGGAGTGTTATCTTGAGGAAGATTCTGAAGCCAGAGGTAAACAAAGATGGAAACAGAGCTATGATTTGTTAGTGATGTTGGTCATGGGTGTGAGAACAGAAGGAAAGGTACACAGGCCTTGGATTTGCAGTTTTTAATAGAGAACAATGTTCTCATTCCATAGATGAGGAAGTAAAGTTTGGGAGAAGTAACAGGGATGTATCAAAAGCTACATAAGTGGGGATAAAGCAAGAATTAGAACCTTGACTCCTGCTCATCAGGAACAAAGTTTCCTTCTAGTCAACCATGCAATCT
>NW_004956539.1:0-1367 GCF_000276665.1 Chinchilla lanigera
GGTTCCCGGTACTGGAGAAAAACAAACAAGCAAACAAACAAACAAACAAAAAATCCATTGGCAGATTTGCTTTATTTGCAGCATCTCTAGCCTGTTCTACCAATCTGTGTTTCTCTCCCTCTACCAATCCTGCCCTTTCTTTGTCTGGAGAGGTCAGCTCCTCTCATATTCCAGCCCCAGTTGCCTGCAGGTCTGTTCTGCAGCAGAAGCATGAAAGACAATGGAATTCCAGGAAAATGGAAGCCAAGAGATGCAAGGCCTGACCCAGGTTCTACTGTCTCCAGTGAGGGTTGTTGAGGAATGGGCCCAGTGTTGGAGGAATTGTGATTTTTCAAGAGACGTCCTACGTCTAGGTGTGTGGGAAAATATGCTCACGTTTTAAACATTAAATACTGAAAAGTGGATGGACAGCAAGGTGTGGTGCATGCCTGTAACCCCAACTACTTGGGAGGCTGAGACAGGAGGATCCTCAGCACTTAGAGCAAAATGGCTAGTGTGTGCACCCGGAGTGGAAGCCTCCTTGGCCTGGGTTTAGCTCCAGCTCAAAAGCAGCTTGTTGATGGCCTCTTTTCCTTATGAGCCCCAAACCCTACCAGTGACCCAACCAGTGTCTGTGCATTCTCTGGGCTGTCTTTCTGCATTTCTGAGGCCTGGCCTGGGTTTCCAGCCCATCCCTCCCAAAGTCCAGTGTTCACGGGGCTATTCCTGGCAATAGGCGCCAGTAGGTTTCCTGCAGGGTGCCCTCGAATTGGTCCTCAAGTGACCCCTTGGAGGAGCACAAGGTTCTAACAGGGCTTGTAGAGACAGTGTATCTTCAGGTACCCCTGGGTACCACCTGAGGCCATCTGGGCATGGAGGTAGGGACTGGAGAGTGGCTGTAGTCTTCTGTGGGCCGAAGACTGTGCTGGGTGGCCCCCAGGCCCCATCCCTGGGGCACAGTTGTGGCTCTGCAGCTGCTGAGGAAGCCTGGAGGCCCCAAGCCCATCTGTTCCCTTAGGGCCCCACACCTGCCTCCTGAGGCCCATAGGAGGCAGACCGCACCTGCTGCTGAGTCTCAGCAGAGGTCCTCTCCTCTCTTTCTCTTCATCCTTGGTATCCTCAAGGCCCGGGTTCCCTGGGATGTCAGCAATGAGTGGCCTGTGGCCTTGCTGTGGAGCTGGGGGACCAGGCCTCTTCACTTGGCCTTGCAGGCCAAAAACCTGCCACAGCTATTGGGACTCCACCCAGGCATGGGGGAAGACCTCCATCCTGCATCTTCTAGGAGATTTTCCCTGGAAGGATGCAGCAACCAAGCATATTGTGACTTTCTTTCTTTCTTTCTTTCTTTCTTTCTTTCTTTCTTTCTTTCTTTCTTTCTTTCTTTCTTT
>NW_004956539.1:2607-3952 GCF_000276665.1 Chinchilla lanigera
TGGGTCTTTTTAAATCTAGCTCAGACTTAGAAAAGAACTCTAGACTGTTCCAACTAAGTTAAGCCCATAGAAGATGAGCGTTTGTTAATGCCGAAGACAGGAAAGTCACCTTAGAAAAAGAACATATACCTCTGGGTCAGATGAGACGTCAGAATTTTGTCCGTCCAGGAGAACACACATAAAAGCTATCTCCAAAAGTAGCACACTTCTGGGACCAAAACATCTAGTCTAAGAGAGGATCTCCAGCCTTTCCTCTTCTCTTAGGTCTAGTGCTAGGTAATCTTGTTCAGGCTTTTAACTATCTCTTGTAGAACTTTAACAAACAGTGGTCACTCTGCCAGCTAGTTAAATGCTCTTAGAGCAGCTGTCACTCTTTAAAGCTGAGGACAGGTTTCCCCAGCATCTCTTTGGTGAATCCTCATTGAAGCCAGTGGCTAATGGAATGTGGACAAGAGAGACAGCTGGATTCCTTTCTGGAGACTGATCTCTGGTTGTGTGGGCCAATAGAAACTGAGAACAACTGGGGGGTCATGGCCAGGGCTACTGTCTGGCAGATACCCAGTTTCCTCGGTGGAAACTGGCTCCTGACCACTGAAAAATCTCCACTTATCTATCGTACTGATCTCTCTCTGCCAGTAAACTAGGAATTCCCCATGAGTTTATCAGTGGAGCCACCCTTCAGAAACTAGGCTGAGGCAGCTTGCAACAATTTACATCTTCATAGTGGCTAGTAGGGGAACATTTGTGCCTTACGTAAGCTAAGAGTAAAAAGGCATTCTTGTGGGCCTTAACTAACTTGCCTTTAGCAATATTTAAATGTGATTGCTAGGTGGTAATTTTAAGCTTAACCTGTGAGCTTCAAAGTTTAAATAAAACATAGTCTTGTCCTGTAGCTAGGAAGGATTGCCTAGGTGATTAGGTAGCGAGCACAAATGTCTGGAGACTTCTTTGTCCTAGTGCATGGGTCAAACTTCCTCCAGCCAATTGTTAGTTCTACCTGGAGGTGATCTCTTTTGTAGCTTGAGAATACTTTAACTACTTCCAACTCGCCTTTTTACATATGCCCCCTTCCAAAAAAAAAAAAAGCAATAGTTTATTACAAAGATATGCTTCCCTCTTTAGACATTCCTGTCACTAGACCAATTGTAACTCATGCTTATAAATGTCCAATAAGAGTAAGCGCACAGTTCATGAGTTTTCAGGGAGGATAAATTCATAGGTCAGTTCAAGGGTGGATAGGCTGACTGGATTTTGCCCTTTGCTTTCTCCAGATAGCATCCACCTGCCCTGGAGTGGAATCTACTTGAGGGACGCCTTGAGGGTACAAGGATCAATTAGAGATAGG
>NW_004956540.1:0-1095 GCF_000276665.1 Chinchilla lanigera
GTGCACCACCACACCCGGCTGCCACCTTGTAACAGTTTAAATATTGACTAGTTTGCCAGCCCTGGTGCCCCACACCTGTAATCCCAGGACTCAGGGAGGCTGAGACAGGAGGATCACTTCGAGGGCAGCATGGACCACATGGCTAGACCCTGTCTCACAAAAAACCCAAAAAGCCAGGCATGGTGGAACACACCTGTAATCCCAGCACTTGGGAGGCTGAGGCAGGAGGATCATTGCGAGTTTGAGACTAGCCTGTGCTTTGAAGTGAGCTCAAGGCCACCATGAACTGCATAACGAGACCCTGTCTCAAAAAGACAAAAACAAAAAACCAAAAAAGAAAAATCAACTAGCAGCGGAAAGTGGTGTACTCCTGTAATCCCAGCTATATGGGAGGCTGAGACAGGAAGATCACAACTTGAGCCCAGCCTGGACAATTTAGGGAGACCCTGTCTCAAAATAACAACTTACAGGCCCACTGAGCCAGGAAAAATGAAGCTGTTGGTGAACTTGAAAGGTCTGGCAGGAGGTAGAGTGTGATAAAGCACAGGAGGGCGCTAATTTAGGAGGAATTTATGGAAGCGTGATGGGAGACCACTGGGAGCCAGAGGCCTCTCTCCGTGCTACACAGATGGAAAAAGCCTGTTGCTCCCTTTGGCCCAGGTCCCTTCCCCTACCAGGTGAAGGGAGCCTGTGTATTTATTAATTTATTTACTTACGTTTTGTCTTTTTGAGACAGGGTCTTGCTATATAGTTCAGACTGGCCTTGAGCTCACTTTATACCCAGAGTGGTCTCGAACTCGCAACAATCCTCCTGCCTCAGCCTCCTGAGTGCTGGGATTACAGGTGTGCACCACCACGCCTGGCAGCCCTGTGCATTTTATCCCAAAGGCCAGCAACATGAAATTGAAGGGCTAAGCAGGATAGGGTTGGTATGAATTGAATAAAAATTTAAAATGATTTTTGGCAGGCTGCCGGTTTATGTGAAAACTTTCCAGCCCGGCGTGGTGGCGCATGCCTGTAATCCCAGCACTCAAGAGGCTGAGGCAGGAGGATCATTGTGAGTTCAAGACTAGCCTGGGCTACAAAGTGAGTTCA
>NW_004956540.1:1395-3926 GCF_000276665.1 Chinchilla lanigera
GTCTCCTGTACCCACTAAGCAAATTATTTCCTTAGGATAAATTCCTGGAAGCAGAGTTTCTGGACCAAAGGTTGTATCCATTCTAAGGCATAATATATGTGTTTTGAAATAATTTAATTAAATAACTTACTCCTTATAAAGTTACTGGCTAGGAACCATAACAGCACTACTGTAGTACACTGGTGATGTCTGAGGCCCCCCAAACATTCTAAAGCCGTGATGTGTGTGGGGGGGTCCCAGGACCTCACCCATGCTAGGCAAGCACTATACCAGTAGGTCCCCCAACTCCAACGGTTATGGTTTCTATCCAGATGTCCCTTCAAAGGCTTTTCGCTTACAGGTAGGGCTTTTGCGAGTGGTGCTACTTGCCTCCTGCTTACCCTGCTGTGGACTGTTTCTCTTCTTCCACTCCCCTCTGCCACGCCCCCCTGCCTTGAAGCCGGCCAACTATAGACTGAAACCTCTACAAACTGTGAACTAAAATAAACTTTTTCTCCTTTAAAAAAAAAAATGGGGGCCAGGGATATAGCTCAGCGGCACAAGCACCTGTCTGGTAAGTGTGAGGTCCTGAGTTTTTATTCCCAGTACCAAAAACAAAAACAAAGACAAAATGGCTACCAGGGATATAGCTCAGTGGCACAAGCAAGCCTGCCTGGCAAGTGCAAGGTCCTGAGTTTGATTCCTGGTACAAAAAACAAACAAAAAACCAACCCAACCAAACAAAAAAAATGGCTGGGGTGTTGCAAAGACCCTGGTTTTTCGGCCTTTGTGAGACAGGGTCTCGCTATGCAGTTCAGGCTGGCCTTGAGCTCACTTTGTAGCCCAGGCTAGTCTTGAACTTACAACGATCCTCCTGCCTCTGCCTCCCGAGTGCTGGGATTACAGGCGTGTGCCACCACGCCTGGCAAAGACCCTGGGTTCTATCACCAATAATGGAAAAAAAAAATATTGCTGACTGTGACCCGGTTCTGCGCTGCAGTCAGTGCAAGCCACCTGGCCCTCTGGCTCAGACTTGGGAGGGCCAGTCCCATTCCAGGGCTGGCAGTCAGGAGCATCACCCAGACAGGGACCACTGAGGCCACCTGAGCCACTGCCGGAGACAGAGATCGGTGTTGGGTTCCCCTATTAACTATTGATGTCCTGATGTCACCAGAGTGGGTTGCAGTCTCTGGTTTCATCTCTTCTGTGGTGCAGGCTGGGTGGCTGGGCCTGGGGCCCCCTCCGGCACCTGTGCTTCTACCTGGCCAGGCTCCTCCAGAGTTAGTCTAACTGCTCTCACATCCCCTCACCAGGGGCAGCTGATACCAGGGCACCATTCCAAGGGACACTGGGCTATTTGGGGGCGGGGTACTGAAAACTGAACACAGGTCCTTTGCACTGAGCTACATGTCTACATGCAATGAGCTACCGAGTCTTAAAAAGTCACTAAGTAGCTTACCCGCGGCTCAAACTTGTGATCCTCCTGCCTCAGCCTCCCAGAGTGGTGGAATAACAGGCGTTCACCACCAGGCTCTATACTTGCTCCAAGGTCTTGCCTTGGCCACTAGGCACACTGGGGCCAGGTCCTGCTCTGTGAGTGTTGCAGGCACTGCAGGGTGCTAAGCAGCGTCTCTATCCTCCACCTGCTCCATGCTGGGAGCTCCGCAGTGTGACAGTCACCAAGGAGAACCTCAGACAGCCACCCCTGTCCCCTGCGGTGTGTGTGTGGGGGGAAGGTCTCCCTTAATGGAGAACAGCTCTTTCCTATGTCCTTGCAGTCTCAAACCCTTTGATAGTTTGACTTCTACACAGAGCACACCTGCTGGGTGTGGTGGCCTCTAGCTGTAATCCCAGCATTCTGGGAGGCTGAGTCAGGGGGATCACAAGTGTAAACCCAGCACGGGAAATTCAGTGATATAGCAAGTTTCAAATTATAAAATTAAAAAAGGATTGGGGATGTAGCTCAGTGCAAAGGCCTTGGGTTCAATTCCCAGAGCTGCAAAACAAAACAAAGAGCACGCCTGGGTCCGGACTACACAGGAGCCGGAGCAGTGTCCCAGCCCGTGGCAGCACTAGGGGAGGCGTTGGGCAAGTGGGTCTATTTTTTTTGTTTTGGTACTGGGAATCGAACTCAGGACCTTGTGCTTGCCAGGCAGGTGCTTGTGCCACTGAGCTATGTCCCCGGCCCCTGTGAGAGGGTCTTTGACTTGTCCCTTCACCCCCCAGTTTACAGCCGGAGCGATGACCTTGTGGATGCTGGTGAGCAGATGGGCCAGGATCACTTTCCGCTGGGCTCAGGTTCCCAAGTATCGAGATGTCCTCCTTGTAATGAATTTTGCAAGGCCTCGGAGGCAGCAGGCAGAGGGGCTGTGTGTCCTCCCGCCGCTACCGTGGCGACCGTCTGGGCCAGCCCAGCGCTGTTTCCAGCCGTAACCAGGGGTGGCTGAGCACAACACAAGCCAGTCACCTCGCAGTCCTGGAGGGCCCTGCCTGCCTCTGCAGCTGTGAATCTCCCTCCAAATAGTCCTCTTTCTTAAAAATGTTTTTCAGGG
>NW_004956541.1:0-1397 GCF_000276665.1 Chinchilla lanigera
ATAGACTAAAGAAAAGTTAAAAACCACAAATACTATATTTTAAAAACTAAAAGGTAGCTGAGTGTGGTGGCACACGCCTGTAATCCCAGCCCTTGGGAGGCTGAGGCAGGAGGATTGTTGTGAGTTTGAGACCAGTCTGGGCTACAGAGTGAGCTCAACACCAGCCTGAACTGCATAGTGAGACCCTGTCTCAAAAAAGACCAAAACTAAAACAAAATAAAATAAAATAAAATAAAAAAGTAGAATTTTAAAATTGCAAATTCCATTTCAAATGGACCTACCGAGTGAGCCAGCAATTTCACTACTGGGTACATATCTGAATAAAATAAAATTAGTCCCAAGGTTCTGAGTTTGATTCCTGATACCAGATAAAAAATTCAAAAATAAAAATCATGATATTGAACTAAGAGTAGTAGTATGGTTTGTGTCTGGGTGTATTCCCAAAGCCTCATGCAGTAATGGGGCAGGCTTTTAGAGTTTGATTGATTATGGGTATGAGAACTGCACCTGCCCTGGAGTGGATAGTTTGCATATGTAAGGGAGAGGAAGAGGGTGCTCCCTGCCATTTCCTCCCTTGTGTGTTTTTTTTTATGGCTTTGCTGTGTTCTGCCTCCAGGAGCTGTAGCCCTCTGCCATGTGCCACTCTGCCTTGTAACCTGCCAAGTATGAACTGAAACATCCACAAACTATAAGAGAAAGAAACCTTTCCTTCCTTAATTTTGGCTTCAGGTATTTTGTCCCAGCAACCAGAGAAAAGTAACCAAGACAGAATTTAGTACCAGAGGAGTGGGGTTGTTGCTGTGACTATATCTGAATATGTGGTTCAAGAGCCTTTGGAAATGCCTTGTGGGAAGAGTTTGGAAAGGTTTGGAAATGTGGCCTGAGAGAATAGAGCTCAAACACCTTCGGCTGTTCTCTCTGGACAATTCTGGTCAGAGATCAGAAGATCAGAAAGCTCATAAAAATCCTGCCGGTAAAGACCAGGTTTGGAAGGTTTCTGTTGGAAAGAAGGACTTCATTGGTTGTTGGACTCCAGACTATGTGTGCTATGGCTTGGCAGAAAGTTTGTCTGCATTTTGCTCATGTCCAGAGACTTTGCCTAAGACTGAGATTAAGGGCGGTAGCAGACTGGTTAATTTGGCAAAAGAAATATCAAGGCAGTCAAATGTTGGGGCAGTGGCATGGCTATTGTTGGGGGCTTTTAGCCAGATTTATATTGAGAATCAAGAACAAAGAGCCCCGCAGGATGATTTAAAATGTTGTGAGTTTGGCCAGAAAGAAAGCTCCAGTAAAGCTGTGGACTGCAAAGATAAGGCTGAGGTGAGCTCTATTGCTGAGAAGGAACAGGAGAATAGAAAAGATGGCCTGAGGGCATCACAAGAAGCAGCAAGTCTCCA
>NW_004956541.1:5952-6360 GCF_000276665.1 Chinchilla lanigera
ATTATATTATATTATATACAATATATTGAATTATATATATTAAAACCCACATGAAAGACTTAATCAGTAGTCTAGAAAGAAAGCTTCTGAGTTTCTGCCAATGTGCTATTATTTCTTCATTTCTGGCTAAATACATGTTATCTATATAATAATTCATTGAAAATCATATTTATGGAACATTTGTTTTGTGTATACATTACACTCAATTTAAAATATTTAAAACAAATTATTCAATGTAGTACTATTCAAATAAAAATTAAAACAATGGCAATTGCCTAATAAATTTAGAATAAGTAGATCATCAAAAAGTATTTGTTAGCACAAAATAATTCCCCAATACCTTTGGCCAATGTTCAGACAGAGAGAGCTAAATTGTCCAGAAAAATCTTTAAGGAAACATATGAAAGT
>NW_004956542.1:0-1290 GCF_000276665.1 Chinchilla lanigera
GGCAGGTGGGGGCATAGCTCAGGGGTAGAGCATTTGACTGCAGATCAAGAGGTCCCCGGTTCAAATCCGGGTGCCCCCTGCTGGTGACCCACTTTTTTTCAAACCTACAAGGGTCTTATCTCCAGGCACTCTGCCTCCGCGCTGTGGCACCTTTCCCCGGGGACATCAGCTCTACATGGCACGAGGCATGGTGGCGGGGTGTGCTTGGTTCATTTCTTGTCTGTACTGTAGTTGACTGAGCCTAGGACGTCGGACTCAGTTTGCTCTCTATCCCCCTTTCACTTTTTGTTTTCACACTGTCTCGCTGAGTCACGAAGTTGCCCGTCCTGTACGCAGCTTGGGATCCAGCTGTCTCACACTCGCCAGATGCTCAGATTATAGGTGTGTGTCAGCAGGCAAAGCTTCAAACTTTTCTTTAATAATGTGTGTCTGTGTTTTTGTGTGTGTGTTTTCTTTTCTCTTTTTCTTTTACTGGTTTGTTTGTTTGTTTATTTATTTATAGTTTGCTTTTTGACCCAGAATTTGAAGAACATCTCCTAATTGGCTCCTCTGTAAGGTTTACCTTGCGGAGGGCATGCTGAATTAGCAACAACTCAGCCTGAGTGGCAACAGAATTTCTGAGGAAGCTTTCCAAAACTACAGATGATGCTGGTAATTTTGATCTGTAACACTTGCGGTGGCTGGGAGGGATCTGGTATCATGAACGTCGGGAAGCACAATCCTCTGCTACTATGCAATGATGCAAAGTGAAAACAAACTCTACTGTAGAATTTCCAGCAAAATGTAAGTCTCAACACCACTGTGGTAGTGACGTCAGTGTGGTCCAAGCCAGTGCCTCCACTGAGGGGTGCACAACAGCGGTCTGGATGCATAGGCAATGGCCAGACCAATGGCCAACAGTAGGACTGTTGCCAGCCAGATGATATAGCTTCTCCCAAGCTCATGGCATTTCCTGGTCTTGGAAGTATCTTCATGCTTTTCAGGATTTCTAAATCCCTGCTGACTCTTTCTTGGAGGGCTCATTCTCCATCACTCTCTGCCTATATTACTAAGAAGAGGAAGGTGGTGAGGTCATCCTTTGTCATAGACTGGAGTTTTGTAGGAAGCGCTCTGAACTGAGAATTGGGCCAGCAGGTTCAGAGCTGACGGTTAGGACCTGTGTCAGGAAGGATCCCTCAACCACCTGGAGTTTCTGTCTGCAGGTTCCTGCCAGGACAGGCACTGGGCAGTGACTCTAAAGACCATGCTAGCTCCAGGCTGCTGCCTGCAGCAGGTCTGAAGGCAGGGAGG
>NW_004956542.1:2740-3854 GCF_000276665.1 Chinchilla lanigera
GCACAGCTTGGGGTGTGCCCCCTGAGTAAGATATCCCTCTCAAAGCCCATGTAGTAAATGGGAAGGGAGAAGAGCTGAGATGAAGACAGCAGACAGAGACCCTGCAGCCCTGTGTGGAGGGGCAGAGAGCCAGGTGGAGAGCAGGGAAGATGGAGAAGGTGAGGCGTCCCCTGGGCGAAGAGAGAGCCCGAGTGTGGCTCTACACAGCTATTCCCTCGCCAATGGCACAAGGGGACCAAGCTGGAGGAGGCTGAGCTGCAGTCTTGCGGGGGCTGGCAGATTCCTCCTATCCCGGGGTAGGGATTTTCGGGAGGAAGGAGATGGCATGGTCACAGCCAGGTGGACCGTAACGAGGTCTGTCAGGGCCCCCTAAATCACCAACTAAGAGAAGACACAAGGTGTCCCCGATCCTTGGGTGAGGCCACACAGCCAGATCTGCTCAGGCTCAAAGTCTGAACAGGGACGCGGGTGTGGGAGTGGGTTGGAACATGGCACTGCAGATCAGGCAGTTGGTGAGTGGCCCAAGCCTTTCAGTGGCTGGCTCTTCCATTCCTCCTGGTCACAGGTTGCAATCACTGCCTCGAGCGGTGCCCCAGGGACACACATCTCTGTCCCTCCGACATCAGCACCCATCCTTGGACAAAAGCCTCCTTCCAGGTGCCTGCACCTCTGCTTTGGCCCAACCCTCAACCATGCCCCTACCTAAAGCCCATCCCCCCCCCCCGTTCCTGGCCTCCAAAGGGTCTGCTGAGCAGCCCCCTCCTGGAGTGTGGAGGGCTCCGGGACGTGAGTGTGGAGGGCGTTCTCGCTGCACACCTCCACGTGTTCAACGCCAGCGCCTTGGGCCAGGGGCTGGGACCAGGGGCTGCCGGTGTCCAGAAGAGGGGGCAGATGGGGCTGCGGAGGTACCGAGAGGGGCCCGGGAGGAGGGGCGCCCCCGATGACGGCAGAGCTCTGCAAGTGCAGGACGGCCACAGGCAGGTGCGGTCACACAGGTTTACAGTGCTTATGACACACACTTAGTCGGGCAGGTGGGGGCATAGCTCAGGGGTAGAGCATTTGACTGCAGATCAAGAGGTCCCCGGTTCAAATCCGGGTGCCCCCTACTGGTGAC
>NW_004956543.1:0-3889 GCF_000276665.1 Chinchilla lanigera
TGCATAGCAAGACACTGACTCAAAAAGATTTAAAATAAATAAAAAATAAATTAAGAAATAGAAGTCCATTCTCTCTCTTTCTGGTAACCCTAAGGTTTGATGAGGAAACCTTAATGTGAATACTGCAATGAGAAGGTATTGAGTTTAGCATATGAAAGACCGTTTCAGTGCAAGCAAGGGCAGGGTGGCTGGGGTGAGTTTTTTTTGTCTTCAGAAATTTACAATTATTATTGAAATATTTCTAGACTTTTCCCTGAAAGTCAGTGATAAGGACTTGAGGTTCTTGCCTCTGGGCTTTGTGGGACATAGGAAGGGGGACTCTGGTTTGAGTACTACTGCAGACTAGGTTTGAATGACAGAGATGGCCCAGAGGAAGCCTGTGAGATAGAACTTAGCTAAGAAACGTTCATAAAAATGAAGTCCAAGAGCCAACGGAAAATTTTCTCTGTTGTGCTCATTGACTGTATCATAAAGTCATCAGTATGACCCACTGTCAGCCCTACATTAGTATGGCCTTTGTGAATGAAGTGTAGGATGAGTTCAGATTGAGGAAGGTTAAACAACCCAAGCATGAGGTAAGTATGAGACCAGAGGCAGAAATCTGTGATAGACAATTCACAAAAAAGTGTAAATTACTATTGGAATATTCAAAAGGGGAAAAACTGTAACTCCTGAAAAATAGAGGGTTATTTAGAAAGCTGCATAACTTGAAAACATTTGATTCACAAAATTATCAGCACAATAATTATAATATCTATTGAAATACCTGCAAGATCCCAGACATCAAACTTATATGGGTTGGATGAAATCACTACAGATCCTACAGAAATTCAACAGATCATTAATACCTATTTTGAAAATCTTTACTTTCATAGGATAGAAAACTCAGAAGAAATGGACAGATTCTTAGATATGCACAAATTACCAAAGTTGAATCAAGAAGATATAAAAATCCTGAAAAGCCCTATATCAATTAATGAGATTGAATATGTGATTAAAAACCTACCAACAAAGAAAAGCCCAGATCCTAATGGATTTACAACAGAATTCTATAAAAAAAATTCAGAGAAGATTTAATGCTAACACTCCTCAAACTTCAATGAAATTGAAAAGGAAGCAATTCTCCCTAACTCATTTCTGGAGTCAAGTATTATACTGACAACAAAACCACAGAAAGATGCAACCAAGAAAGAGAACTACAGGCCAATCTCCCTAATGAACATAGATACAAAGATACTCAATAAAATACTAGCAAATAGAATGTAGCAAATCATCAAGAAAATCATACACCATGACCAAGCAGGATTCATTCCAAGAATGCAGGGATGGTTCAATATTCACAAATCAATTAATGTAATACACCATACCCATAGAGCCAAAGACAAAAATCACCTGATCATCTCAATAGATGCAGAAAAAGCTTTTGACAAAGTCCAGTACACGTTCATGGTAAAAACACTACAGAAAATAGGAATAGATGGTCTTTACCTCAATCTGATCAAAGCCATCTATGACAAATCAATAGCCAACATCATACTAAATGGACAAAAACTAAAAGCTTCCACTTTAAGTCAGGAACAAAACAAGGATGTCCACTGTCACCACTCCTATTCTACATAGTTCTGGAAGCATTAGCCACAGCAATTGAACAAGAAAGAGAAATAAAAGGAATAAGTATAGGAAAGGAAGAAGTGAAATTATCACTATTTGCAGATGACATGATACTTTACATGGAAGACCCCAAAAACTACACAAGAAGACTCTTTGAACTAATCAACAAATTCAGTAGTGTAGCTGGATACAAAGTCAGCACTCAAAAGTCAATAACATTCCTATATACAAACAACAAACAGACTGAGAGAGAAATTAAGGAAACCATAACTTTCACAATAACATCCAAGAAATTAAAATATTTAGGAATAAATCTAAGAAAATAAATAAAATATCTATTCAATGAAAACTACAGTACTCTAAAAAAGAGATCGAGGAGGACTTCAGTAAATGAAAAAATATTCCTTGGTCCTGGATAGGAAGAACCAACATTGTGAAAATGGCCACACTACCAAAATTGTTACACAGATTGAAAGCAATTCCCATTAAAATACCATTAGCATACCTTACAGATATAGAGAAAACAATCCTAAAATTCATCTGGAACCAGAAAAGACAGAGAATAGCAAAAGCAATCCTGGGCAACAAAGGCAAGTCAGGTGGAATCACATCCCCTGACCTGAAACTATACTTACAAAACTATTGCAATAAAATCAACATGGTACTGGCTAAAAAACAAACCTGAGGATCAATGGAACAAACTGGAACAAACAGCCACAACTACAAACACACTCAGCCACCTGATCTTTGACAAAGGGGCCAAACAAGCTCACTGGCCAAATGATAGCCTCTTTAATACATGGTGCTAGAAAAATTGGCTTGCCACTTGCCAAAGACTGAAAATAGACCCAAGTCTATCACCATGCATCAAAAAGTCAAAATGGATCACACATCTCAATATTAAAACAGAAACACTAAATTTATTGGAAGAGAAAGTAGGTAAAAATCTTGAAGACCTAGGGGTAGGCAGAGAGTTCATGAACAAAAACCAAACCACAGGGAAATATTTCAAAGAATCAACAACTAGGACCTCATCTTACTAAAAAGTTTCTGCACATCTAAAGAAATACCCAGCAAAGTAAAAAGAATGCCCACAAATTGGGAAAAAATTTTAGCCAGCTGTCCCTTGGACAAAGGTTTTCTATCTAGAACATATTAAGAATTAAAATCCATCAACTTCCCCAAATTCAAAGACCCCATCCTAAAATGGGATCTGAGATAAATACATACTTCTCAGATAAGGAAATACAAATGGCAAATAATACATGAGAAAATGTTCAACATCATTAGTCATTCAAGAAATGCAAATTAAAACAACATTGAGATTCCATCTTATCCCAATAAGAATGGCTAGCATTAAGAAATCAATCAATAACAAATGCTGGGGGGTCTGCCGAGAAATAGGAACTCCTCTCGACTGCTGGTGGGAATGCAGACTGGTGAAACCACTGTGGAAATCAGTGTGGAGATTCCTCAGCAAACTAGATCCGGAGGTCCCATTCGACCTAGCTATTCCCCTTCTGAGTATTTTCCCAGAAGATCTGAAAACATCATATCACAGTGATATACGTGCCCCCATGTTCATAGCAGCACAATTTGTAATTTTTAAATTGTGAAAGCAACCCAAAAGTCCATCCACTGAGGACTGCGTAAAAAATTGTGGCATTTTTATATAATGGAATATTACTCAGCTATAAAGAAAGATGAACTCGAGCCTTTTATAGGTAAATGGTCAAAACTAGAGACCATACTCATAAGTGAAATAAATCAGACCTATATGTGTAAGCAACATATTGTCTCACTAGTATAAGAACCTGAAAGTGTGAATAAAAACTAAGAGGTATGATAAACATGGTGAAACAAAAGGAAACTGTTCAAAAGTAAAGAGCAACTGGGATGAGGGAAAAGAGAAAAGAAAGAAGGATAAAATTATATATATATGTATGTACAGGATAGCTAACATAGATGTACTACTGACTTCTATCACTTTATTGAACGGAAGAGTTAATGTTTAATTGTTTGATTAGGCTTACATGTCTATATTCGTTTTCCTGAGTAACCACTTTGAAGTTATCAATATGTAATACAACAACCATTGTTAATTCCCTGTCACCTTGTCTGTCACCCTGTACTCTTCTTGTGCTGCTTTGTAAATGGTTGTCTGTTTCTTAATATGTTTGCGTTCTTTTACTTCTAAAATTAAAAAAAAAACTTACATGGGTTGCCCACTGTGTCTTTACTGGAACCCTGTGGAATATTATTGATTCTCCAATTTATA
>NW_004956544.1:0-1394 GCF_000276665.1 Chinchilla lanigera
AAGATGCCCAAGGTGAAAATGCCCAAGTTCAGCATGCCCGGCTTCAAAGCAGAGGGCCCTGAGGTGGATGTGAACCTGCCCAAGGCCGACATTGATGTCTCAGTGCCCAAGGTTGATATTGATGTTCCAGATGTGAATATCGAAGGTCCAGATGCAAAAGTGAAGGGCCCCAAGTTCAAGATGCCTGAGATGAACATCAAGGCTCCCAAGATCTCCATACCAGATTTGGACCTAAATATTAAAGGTCCCAAAGTGAAAGGAGATGTGGATATCTCACTTGCAAATGTAGAGGGCGATTTCGAGGGGCCTAGAGTTGACTTAAAGGGCCCAAAGTTAGATGTAGACATTCCAGATGTTCACATTCATGGGCCAGAGGGCAAATTAAAAGGTCCAAAATTGAAGATGCCTGACATGCACGTCAACATGCCAAAGATCTCTATGCCAGAAATTGACTTGAACTTGAAGGGCTCAAAGCTGAAGGGAGATATTGATGTATCTGGCCCCAAATTGGAGGGTGACATTAATGCTCCTAAATTGGATGTAAAGGGTCCAGAAATGGACGTTTCTGGGCCTAAACTCCATATTGAAGGCAAGTCAAAGAAATCTCGTTTTAAGCTTCCTAAATTTAATTTTTCTGGCTCAAAAGTTCAGACACCTGAGGTGGATGTCAAAGTTAAAAAACCAGATGTTGATGTATCTGGTCCAAAATTTGATGTTAATGCCCCTGATGTTGAAGTCCAAGGAAAAGTGAAAGGATCCAAGTTTAAAATGCCTTTTTTGAGCATTTCATCTCCCAAAGTGTCTATGCCTGATGTAGAGCTAAATTTAAAAGGCCCTAAAGTCAAAGGAGACTTAGAAGTTGCAGCTCCTACCATAGAAGGAGAGATTAAAGGTCCAAATTTGGATATGCAGGCACCTGAAGTCCATCTTAAAGCACCTGATGTGGATGTCCATGGTCCTGAGTGGCACCTGAAAATGCCCAAAATGAAAATGCCCAAGTTTAGTGTGCCTGGCTTCAAAGCAGAAGGGCCTGATGTGGCTGTGGATGTGCCAAAAGCAGACATGAACATAGGAGGTCCAGGTCTGAGCATTGAGGGCCCAGACGTCAATGTGGAGGGTCCAGACGGAGGCTTAAAAGGTCCCAAATTCAGGATGCCTGACGTGAACATCAGAGCGCCCCAGATCTCCATGCCAGATGTCGACTTAAATCTGAAAGGCCCCAAGGTGGAAGGTGATATGGACCTTTCTCTTCCAAAACTTGCAGGTGATCTGAAGGGGCCAGAAGTTGACCTCAAAGGCCCCAAGGTGCACATTGATGCTCCAGATGTGGATGTTCATGGCCCAGACTGGCACCTGAAGATGCCCAAGGTGAAAATGCCCAAGTTCAGCATGCC
>NW_004956544.1:2660-3841 GCF_000276665.1 Chinchilla lanigera
CCCAAGTTCAAGATGCCTGAGATGAACATCAAGGCCCCCAAGATCTCCATGCCTGACCTTGATTTACACCTGAAAGGCCCCAAAGTCAAGGGGGACGTGGACGTGACTGTGCCCAAGATAGAAGGTGAGGTGAAGGTTCCAGATGTGGACATCAAAGGCCCCAGGGTAGACATTGATGCTCCAGATGTGGATGTGAAAGGCCCAGACTGGCACCTGAAGATGCCCAAGATGAAAATGCCCAAGTTCAGCATGCCTGGTTTCAAAGCAGAAGGTCCTGAGGTGGATGTGAACCTGCCCAAGGCCGACATTGACGTCTCAGTGCCCAAGGTTGATATTGATGTTCCGGATGTGAATATCGAAGGTCCGGATGCAAAACTGAAGGGTCCCAAGTTCAAGATGCCTGAGGTGAACATCAAGGCCCCCAAGATCTCCATGCCTGACCTTGATTTACACCTGAAAGGTCCCAAAGTGAAAGGAGATGTGGATGTTTCTCTGCCCAAAGTAGAAGGTGACCTCAAGGGCCCCGAACTTGATATCAAGGGCCCTGGTGTGGACATTGATGCTCCTGACGTTAGTATTGAAGGTCCAGAAGGAAAATTAAAGGGTCCCAAATTTAAAATGCCAGAGATGCACATGAAGGCCCCCAAGATTTCCATGCCTGACTTTGATTTAAATCTCAAAGGGCCAAAGTCAAAGGGGGAGGTGTCTCTTTCACTACCTAAAATGGAAGGTGATATGCAGGGGCCAGAGGTGGACATTGAAGTTCCTGAAGGCAAACTCAAAGGTCCTAGATTTAAGATGCCTGATGTCCATTTCAAAACCCCACAAATCTCCATGAGTGACATTGATTTGAACTTGAAAGGACCTAAGGTAAAGGGAGATGTGGATGTTTCCATTCCCAAACTAGAAGGAGATCTGAAAGGCCCTAAGGTGGACATGGACCCTCCGGACATTGACATTCAGGGTCCAGAAGGGAAACTAAAAGGCCCCAAGTTCAAGATGCCTGATCTGCACCTCAAGGCCCCCAAGGTCTCCATGCCTGAAGTTGACCTGAATCTGAAGGGTCCAAAGCTGAAGGGTGATGTGGATGTTTCTTTGCCCAAAGTAGAAGGTGACCTCAAGGGGCCTGAAGTTGACATCAAAGGGCCCAAGGTGGACATTGATGTTCCAGATGTGGATGT
>NW_004956545.1:0-1222 GCF_000276665.1 Chinchilla lanigera
TTATCATCAGCGAGACACAGCAGCAACATTTCTCTCCTGGTAAGGTACATGGGGAAGTACAGAACGTTACTTCTGAGGTATTCTTGCCAAAATGCTTTACCGAATTCTATGGAAACATCAGACATAGAGGGACATGCTACCAAATAACTAGTCTGCACTCTTCAAGAATGACAATATTGTGATAGACAAAGAAAGGCTGAATGAATGTTCATGGTCAAAGGGACTAAGAAGAAACAACATTTAAATGCAATGTGTGATCCTGGATTGAATCTTGAATTAAAAATAAAAATGAGTGAAAGAATTAATGATACTAAATAAAAGCTGTAGTATCTCACTAACATCAACCTACTGCTTTTGAAATTATATTACCACTATCACAGATGTAAGCAATTGGAGAAGGTGCATGTATAGTATAGGGGAACTCTGCATACCATGTCTGCAAGTTTTTCATATGTTTGAGATTATTTAAAATGAAAAGTTAAAAAAAACCTTTTAAGTTGAAGGGAGGAAAAAAAGGAGAATAAAAGGTCCTCAGTCATGCTCTGATTTTCATTTTGCTAAAATCAGACTTTCCATGTCAACAAAGAGAAGCTACTCGGGGTTTAGGCAGGGGAGGCGCACAATGAAAACAAAACCGTAGGAGAGGACACTGCAGCCTGTGTGCAAAGATCATGAAAAGCAAAGTGAGCAACAGCATGGTGGTGGGTGAGAGGTTAAGGAGAGGTTGTAAGAACGACTACGTACCAAGAAGAGGGGCTTAGTAGCACTGGATGACTGACCGCATAGTGGGAATGAATGTTTTAAAAGTTGGAAGAAATGACACAATTGACAGATTGGGGAATTCTGACCTGGCTTTGAGAGGTTGAAGGGAAGATGGAGAATGTGGGTGGGTGCACAGATATGCTCTGAAGTTATACACACATGTGAATCTCATCTGAGAGGCAAGGAGGAAAGAGGGAACTTTGTTTCCATACCCAGGAAAACAAGAGGGCAGCAGCTCTGCAGTTCTTCTATATTGCTCTATTCCAGTGGGCAACACAGGAGGCCAATTAATATCACAAGAACTGGTCCAAATTGGAAATTTAAAAAGAAAATATCTCAAGGACTGCATTGAAACATGCAAGCAAGTCTGCTTGGTACAACATTGATTCACATAATATACTGTGTGTAGGCAGTTTAAATACGGAAAATGAACCAAGCATTCAGAAATTTAAAGAAGAGG
>NW_004956545.1:4952-6144 GCF_000276665.1 Chinchilla lanigera
AACTCACAGTAATCCACACCCAGCTTTGAAATAACTACTCATAAGGACTCTACTTTTACAAAAAAAAAATTTCACATACTTTGGCCTATGCTTTGATTGTTTTAAGCATTCCTGAAAACAATTAAATTCAGACCAAAACTGCAATATCTTTTCTTCTTCAGCAGGAAAATTGATGTTTTCTGGCACTTGCTGAACCATTCTGTTGCTGTAAAAAAAAAATTAAAAATTAAAATTATTACTAACAAAAGAGCGAGTAATAGCAGGTGCTATGATTCAAATAGGTGTGCACATCACTATCTATACTACACAGTACTTCATTAAAATTATGTTTACTGAGATAAAGTTCACATACCATAGAGTGCACACTTTTTTATTTGTTTTGAGACAGGGTCTTGCCATGCACTTCAGCCTGGCCTTGAACTGCCAGCAATCTTCCTGCCTCGGCCTCTTGAGTGCTGGGATTACAGGAACGTGCCACCACGCCTGTCCAAAGCGCACACTTTTAAAGCACACAATTCAGTCATTTTGGGATATTCACAAGTTAGTGCAACTATGATCACTCTCTAATTTCAGAACATTTTCAACCCTCACCTGTAGTATTCATCACATTCTCTCTTCTTTCAGCCCTGGCAATCATTAATCCATTCTCTAAACTATTCTGGACACTTCATACAAATGGGAAATTTGAGATGAATCACCTATAAGAGGTCTATCATGTCTAGTTTTATTTCTTAACATGTTTTCAGGGTTTATTCATGTTGTAACATGTACTCGTATCTCATTGCTTTCTATGGCTGAATAATACTCCGTTGTATGGCTATGCCACACTTTCTTTATCTATCAGTTCAGGGACACTGGCTTTGGCTTTTGCTATTGTGAATAATGCTGCTATGAACACTCAAGTACAAGTTTCCATTTCTCTTGGTTGTATAACTGTGTGTAGCTGGGTGTGCCTGTAATCCCAGCACTTGGGAGGTGAGGCAGGAGGATCATTGTGAGTTTAAGACCAGCCTGGGCTGCAAAGTGAGCTCAAGGCCAGCCTGAATAGCACAGCAAGACCCTCTCTCAAAAGACAAAAACAAAACACCAAAAAACCCAAACCAAACCAAATCAAAGCAAAACAAAAACTATGTGTAGAATTTCTGGGTCATAGATTAATTTTGTATTTAACTTTCTGAAAAACTGCCAAAAT
>NW_004956546.1:0-1594 GCF_000276665.1 Chinchilla lanigera
AATTACAAAGTTGAATCAAGAAGATATAAAAATCCGGAACAACCCTATATCAATCAATGAGACTGAAAATGTGATTGAAAACTTACCAACAAAGAAAAGCCCAAGCCCTGTTGGATTTATAGCAGAATTTTATAAAAAAAAATTCAAAGAAGATTTAATAGCAATATCCCTCAAAGTTTTCAATGAAGTTGAAAAGGAAGCAATTCTCCCTAACTCATTTCTGAAGGCAAGTATTGTACTAATACTAAAACCAGAGAAAGACCCAACCAAGAAAGAGAACTGTAGACCAATGTCCCTAATGAACATAGATGCAAAGATAATCAATATAATACTAGGAAATAGAATGCAACAAATCATCAAGAAAATCATACACCATGACCAAGTAGGATTCATTCCAGGAATGCAGGTATGGTTCAATGTTATACACCATATCAATAGAGCCAAGAACAAAAACTACATGATCGTCTCAATAGATGCAGAAAAAGCTTTTGACAAAGCCCAACACATGTTCATGATAAAAACACTGCAGAAAAAAGGAATAGATGGTCTTTACCTCAATCTGATCAAAGCCATCTATGACAAACAACAGCCAACATCATACTAAATGGACAAAAACTAAAAGCTCTCACTTTAAAGTTAGGAACAAGGTAAGGATGTCCACTGTCACCACTCCTATTCAACATAGTTCTGGAAGCATTAGTCACAACAATTAGAAAAGAGAGAGAAATAAAAGGAATAAGGATAGGAAAGGAAGAAGTCAAATTATCACTATTTGCAGATAACATGATACTTTAAAAGGAAGACCCCAAAAACTCCACCAGAAGACTCCTTGAACTAACCAACAAATTCAGTAGTGTAGCTGGATACAAAGTCAACCAAAAATCAATAGCATTCCTGTACATAACAAACAGACTAAGAGAGAAATTAAGGAAACCATACCTTTCAAAATAGCATCAAAGAAATTGAAATATTTAGGAATCAATCTAACAGAAGTAAAAGATCTATTCAGTGAAAACAACAGTACTCTGAAAAAAGAGATCGAAGAGGATTTCAGTAAATGGAAAAATATTCCTTGCTTATGGATAGGAAGAACCAACATTGTGCAAATGGCTATACTCCCAAAATTGCTGTACAGATTCAATGCAATTCCCATTAAAATATCATTAACATACCTAACAGATCTGGACAAAACATTTCTAAACTTCATCTGGAACCAGAAAAGACTGAGAATAGCAAGAGCAATCCTGTGCAACAAAGACAAGTCAAGTGGAATCACATTCCGTGACCTGAAACTATACTACAGAGCTACTGTAAAATTATCAACATGGTACTGGCTAAAAAACAGACCTGAGGATCAAAGGAACAGATTGGAAGAAACAGCCACAACCAAAAACACACTCAGCCACCTAATTTCTGACAAAGGGGCCAAATAAGCTCACTGGAAGAAAGATAGCCTCTTTAATAAATGGTGCTGGAGGGGCTGGGGATTTAGCTCAGTGGCAAAGCGCCTGCCTGGCAAGTGCAAGGTCGTGAGTTTGGTTCCCGGTACCGGAGAAAAACCAAAAAAGAAAAAAAAGAAATAAATGGTGCTGGA
>NW_004956546.1:1889-3790 GCF_000276665.1 Chinchilla lanigera
AAATTTTAGCCTGCTGTCATTCTGACAAAGATCTTCTATCTAGAACATAAAAAGAATTAAAAAACATCAACCTCCCCAAATTCAAAGATCCAATCCAAAAATCGGTAGCTGAGATGAATACACACTTCTCAGATAAAGAAATACAAATGGCAAATAAATACATGAGAAAATGTTCAACATCATTAGTCATTCGAGAAATGCAAATTAAAACAACGTTGAGATTCCATCTTACCCTAGTAAGAATGGTTATCATTAAGAAATCAACCAGTAACAAATGCTGGAGAGGCTGTGGAGGAATAGGAACTCTTCTCCACTGCTGGTGGGAATGCACACTGGTGAAACCATTGTGGAAATCAGTTTGGAGACTTCTTAGCAAACTAGGTCTAGAGATCACATTCAACCCAGCTATTCCCTTTCTGGGGATTTTCCCAGAAGAGCCAAAAACATCATATCATAGCGACATATGTGCACCCATGTTCATAGCAGTGCAATTTGGAATTGCCAAATTGTGGAAGCAACCCAAATGTCCATCTGCTGAGGACTGGATAAAAAAGTTTTGGCATTTTTATATAATGGAATATTACTCAGCTATAAAGAAAGACAAACTTAAGGCTTTTATAGGTAAATGGTCACAACTAGAGACCATACTCATAAGTGAAATAAATCAGATCTGTATGTGTAAGCAATGTATCGTCTCACTAATGTAAGAACCTGAAATAGTGAATTAAAAACTAGAAGGTATGATAAACATGGTGAAATGAAATGAAGCTGCTCTAAAGTAAAGAGCAACTGGGAAGAGGGAAAAGAGAAAAGAGAGAAGGATAAAATTTTAGGTATATATGTACATACAGGATAGCTAACAGTTGTACTACTGATTTCTATCACATTATTGAAAGGAACAGTTAATGATTAATTAATTTGATTAATCTTGCATGTCTATATTTATTTTCCTGAGTAACCACTTTGAAGTTGTTAATATGTAGTACAACAACCATTGTTAACTCCCTAACACATATACTGTAATTCAGTATTGCTTGCACTATTCTTGTGCTACTCTGTAAAAGGTTGTCAGTTTCTTAATGTTTTTGTTCCTTTACTTCTAAAATTAAAATTATATATATATTTCATTTAGCTAGGTAATACGTGTCATGCGTCAGCATTTCCAGTGCAATTTGTGGTACAATTGGAAGTTCAGGAGTCTCAATGAAACTGCTGCAAACCCTGTAGGTAAAACACAAGCACAATTCAGATAGTGCATGTGAAGAGCTCCCTGTAAAGTCTATCTCATTAGTTTCATTCTCACGGAACTGAGGAGGGCCAATTCACATGGCTTTTTGTTGCTGATGTTAATGTGTGCTCTTTCCAAATAATATTCTGACCATTAGTAGATATCAGTATCACATAGATGAATGATGTCAAGGTTTTTACAGTTTTCTGTTCATCTGTTAGATTCTTACTAATTTTCATGTTAACATAGGTTTATAGCAATGTAACTGCCTCAAAAATTGAGCAGCCTTTGTACTAAAGAACACTATATTAAACATTTTACAAAATATTTCACTGTTAAAAAGAAAGGCAAAGTATAGGTCAGGGAGACCAACGTGGCCTCATGCTCACAGTTTGCAAGTCTATGTGTTGTTAAATAATTTTCGACCCACACCGCCACGGTTCCCAGCTGAAACGTGCCGAGAGAGCCAGGTATTTCCCAGCTACTCCTTGAGGGCAGCGCGTGCATCAGGACCCCACCGCCCAAGCCCCAGGAACTTCTCTGGCTGCAGGTGGGGCGAACAAACCCTCAGCCCCAGGCACCCTGAGCAGCGAGAGCCAATGTTCCAGGAGCAGCTAGACACCTGGGCTCGAGTCTGTGCTCGCCCACACCGCCACGGTTCCCAGCTGAAACG
>NW_004956547.1:0-432 GCF_000276665.1 Chinchilla lanigera
CAGAGCCTTTTCAGTTTGGCCAGAGCAGTCAGAAACCACCTGTTGCTGGAGGAAAGAAGGTTAACAACATCTGGGGTGCTGTGCTGCAAGAACAGAATCAAGATGCAGTGGCCAATGAACTGGGTATTTTGGGAATGGAGGGCAATATTGACAAAAGTAGACAGTCTGAGACCTACAATTATTTGCTTGCTAAGAAACTTAAGAGGGAATCTGAAGAATATACTAAAGAATTAGACAAAGAGTTAGATGACTATATGCATGGTGACAAAAAACCAGGGTCAAAAGAAGAGGAAAATGGTCAAGGTCATCTCAAACGGAAACGACCTGTCAGAGACAGAATTGGAAGCAGAGTGGAAATGAACTATAAGGGCAGGTATGAGATCACAGAGGAAGATTCTCAAGAAAAAGTGGCTGATGAAATTTCTTTCAGGT
>NW_004956547.1:2975-4024 GCF_000276665.1 Chinchilla lanigera
GATTTATTTTTATTTTTTCAGTAATCTCTGTATATGTAGTGATCTTGCTGATTTACATTTCCACCAGTAGTATATGGGAATGTCCCTTTCTGCATATCTTCACCAGCATTTATTACTTTTTGCTGTGGGGTGGTGTTCATTCTAGCTGGGATAAAATGGTATCTCTTGATAGTTTTGATTCCCATGCCCTTGATAGCCAATGGCATAGAGCGGTGACACCAAACCTTTTAGAGACGAGTCCCCACTGCAACTGGAAGCCCACTTATGTATCACAAAATGTTAACACTGTAATTAGACCTGAACACTGAGGTTTTACTTTAGAAAAACAACTCATACATTAACATCTTTTGTCTTAAAAGAAAAACAGTGCATATGCCATACGTTCGCTGCCACTGCAATAGAATACTTTCTCATTAATTTATTGGTCATTTGAAATTCTTCTTCTGAGAAGTATCTATTCATATAATTTGCTAATTTTTTAAATTGGATTGTCTTTTGCTATTGAGCTTTTAATTTCTTTGTACATTCTAGATATTAATTCTTTGTTAAATGAATAGTTTGCAATTTTTTCATTCTGCAGTTTGCTTCTTACTCTGTTAATTATTTCCTTTCCTTTGCTCTCCTTAGATAAAACCCTGCTTGTCTATTTTTTCTTTGGTTGCCTGTGACTGTAGGGTGTTATATAAAGACAGGTGCATAGACTAATATTGTGAAGTATTTCCCCTACATGTCCTTTTAGTCATTTCACAGATTCAGGTCTTCCATTCAGGCCTTTAATGTAATTTTAAATAACAATTTTTAGAGTGGAAGGTGGTTCAAATTTAACTTTTCTGGGTATGAATATCCAGTTTGCCTAGCATCATTTATTTAAGAGGCTATTCTTCCTATAACATATGTTTTTGGTACCTTTGTCAAGTATCAGTTGGCTGTAAAAGCATGGGTTTATTTCTGCATACTGTATTCTGGTCTCTGTGTCTGTTTTCATGCCAATATTATTCTGTTCTGATTACTGTAACGTTGTAGCATATTTAGAAGTCAGGCATTGTGAA
>NW_004956548.1:0-848 GCF_000276665.1 Chinchilla lanigera
TTTTTTTTTCTTTTCCAGTCGGATTTTATTGGTACATTTTAGGTATACATAATGATCACATTCATCATGGAGAACTTGTACCTGTGCATGATGTAACATGTTTCTTTTTTTCTCCAATTCCCCTCCCCTCCCTTCAAAAGCTTCATTTCCATTTTTTGCTTCTTTTCTCATTTTTTTTACATTTCTCTTCTTTCCTCCCCCCTCTTCCCCCTTGTTCTCCTCCCCATTTGAACATTTTCTTCCTATTTCATGATATCTATTATACATTTTGTCCCTTATTTACACTTTTGGTTTCTTACATAGGAGTAACGGTATTAACACATGTGTATTTAATTTATTTCACTTAAGCGTATGGTCTCAGCCGGGCATGGTGTGTTGGTTTGGGGCTTATTTTGCAAGGGGAACAAGATAATACAGGACACATACTTTATATGATTATTTATAACAGTCACCCAAAGAACAATATACAAAAGAGTGCAGGAAATCTGTCTACACACTAAGACCAAGGAATCCCGCTGAGGGCCTGGATCCTGCAACAATGTCCGACATGAGTCCAGCTGAAGACCTTGAGCTCATAACAATGCCTCCCACGAATCCAACTGGAGGCCCAGAGCCCATGACAATGTCTCATGCAGGCCTGTTTCACAGATCTGCGCTGGGAAGGCCCAAAGGTCAGTGGTGGAATCTACAATGTCTATGCCAGCAGGATGAAAGACCTGTGCTAGCAGGCTAAGGGATCTGCACTAGAGTCAGGGAGTGATGCTCAGAAGAACCAGAGCTCCCCAAAAGGTACCACAGCCATCCCGGGCAACAGTGAGGTCCCGAGCTCCTCCAGTGATCAGGATGGC
>NW_004956548.1:2912-3929 GCF_000276665.1 Chinchilla lanigera
TTCCCCCAGTATTGGAAATTGAACTCCAGACCTTGTACATGCTAGGAAATGCTCTACTACCGAACTACAGCACAAGCGCTTTTACTTTACTTTACTTTAATTTTGAAACAGTCTAACTCAATTACCTACACTGACCTCAAACTCTCAATCCTGTGCTGGGGATCAAACCCAGGGGATTGCGTACGCTAAGCCTGAGTTCTACCACTGAGCTATATCCTCTCTCCCTACCTTATTTGATCATAGCACATTGTATACCTTTTTCCCGTTATTGTGCTGTCCCCCATAAATATATTTATGCATGTTAATTAAAAATTTAAAAACAGAAAAATAATAGAGCAAAGGATGTAGCTCCATGTTATGATGCTTGTTTAATTTACTTCAAGCCCTGGATTTGATCTCAGCATCAATAAATAAATATACTTAGGAACCTAAGGTAGGATTGCAAGTTTGAGAACAGCGTGGGTTACATAGTGAGTTCAAAGTAAACCTGAACTATATAGCTAGGCCTTGTCTAATTTTTTTTTTTAATTTAAAAAACTGGCTGACTTAATAAAATTACTTTTAGTCTTTGGAAGAATTGAATTGCTGGGTGTGATAGCACATGCCTTTAATCCCAGCACTTGGGAGGCTGAGGCAGGAGGATCGCTGCAAGTTTGAGGCCAGCCTAAGCTACATAGTGAGTTCAAGGCCAGCCTGAACTACACAGCGAGACCCTGTATCAAAGAAAAACAAAACAAAACAAAACTGAATTGGCTGGTAGCACTTGTGCAAGGTCATTCACCTAACGTGTATATGTATTACCTATCTCTTGTGTGCCAAGAAGTTGCACACATTGTGAAATATACTGAAAAAAATTGTAAGATTAGACCCTATATTCTGAGAAGTTGAGATCTAGTTAACTTCTCTGGCAGCCATTAAAAATGTCAAACTTGGGCTGGAGATATAGCTCAGCGGCACAGCACCCGCCTCGCTAGCGTGAGGTCATGAATTTGATTCCTGGTACCACAAAAAAAAAAA
>NW_004956549.1:0-1150 GCF_000276665.1 Chinchilla lanigera
CCATCATGTTTCTAAGGAAGACTGATTCAGAAATAACCTTTTCATCTTCCAGAAATCTCAGTGAAAATTACATCACTAAACTACGTAAGGATTCCTTTGAAGGCCTGCTGTCCCTCCAGTATTTGTAAGTTATTTAACAATATTTATTTGTGAGTTTTAAGTTATCCATAAGATGAGGAAGGAATTCAAATTAGATATTCTCCAAAATCTCTTCCAGCAATAAAATGCTACATTTCTACAAGTCTGTGTAGATCTGAATCTATGTGTATCATCACATACCCTCTATGCATTTTCACTTTTTAAATCATGTAGACCAAATACAAATGGGAAAAACTCCTCTTACAGAGGAAAAGTGGTCATAAGACCTGAGGATTTATGGATGCAAATGAGCATTGTTTTGTACGTGTTCATGTGCCATTGGCTTGTATTTATATTTCCTCTATGGGCCATGGATCCAATTGATCTGCAGTCTGTTTTTATTCAGGTCATAAATCAATTATGGTTTTTCTGTTTTTTAAGGGCTATAAAACAAAAGGAGTAAACACCCAAAATATACAACAGACACTGTATATGACCAGCAAAGTCTATAAATATTTGCTCTGTGGCATTTACAAAAAGTTTGAAAAGTTTAATTAGAACAAAAGAATTAAAGTTGACTTTAGAGTGGTACCTAGAGGAGAAGAAAATGCTGTACAGGCTACCTATATTAATTTGAATGCCATTAACCCAGAGTGGTTGGACGATTTAAGCTGAATGACATTAGCACTTAAGTATTAAATAATGAACTAAGCAGGTAAATTGTAATAGTATTATCCAGATGGTGAAGCTACCAGAATTGACTGCCAGTATTTCAGTGCAGGAATTGTTACACCCATGTTAAAAGCAAGTGTTTAAAGTGAAGGTTAAATGTTATAGGTAGAAATGTTCATGCTCGGAATAGAAATTCCCTCTCATCTCTAAGAAAATAAAAATCTTGTTGTCAAGGAGGAATTACTTGCATAGTATTTTTATCTGTTTAGAGAAAAAAGGAATATTATCTTCTTTAGTGAGAAAGCTTGTATTTTATTTTTGTCCAGAAGGCCCAGAAGTACAAATGTCATGAACCCTAATTAAGCTAACTGGTGATATTTTACCAAATAGAGTTTTCTTT
>NW_004956549.1:1939-3824 GCF_000276665.1 Chinchilla lanigera
CAGAAAAATAACTGTATTAAAAAGAAATTGAGAACCATGCTTTGTGGTGTACACCTGTCATCCCAGCACTTGGGAGGCTGAGGCAGGAAGACTGCTGCATGTTTGAGGCTAGTCTGGGCTACAAAGTGAGTTCAAGACTAGCTTGCGTGGCATAGCAAAACTCTGCCTCACAAAAAAAAAGAAAGATAAAAGCAATTGAGTGTTGTACCTGTAATCTTAGCACTTGGGAGGCTAAGACAAGAGCATGATGAGTTTGAGGTGAGCCTGGGCTATATGGTAAGTTCAAGGCCAGCCTGGACTACCTAAGGCAGAATCGAAAAACAAACCAAAAAGGATCTATGGTTGCATATTTTATTTATGAAGACTGTGAAGGTGAGAGTCCTACAGGAGTTACAGACAAGATATGGGGTCCAGAATGTTCAGATGCAGTCAAAGATTTAGACAAAAAACACATTCTCAATATTATTAATTCTAAAGTTTAGTATTTATTAATACTACTTAGATATCTAATAGTTATTCAAGGCAATGTTTTCTTTTTTCCAGAGATTTATCCTGCAATAAAATACAGTCTATCGAAAGACATACATTTGAAGCACTACTTTTTCTGAAGTTCATGTAAGTTACAAATATAACTTCATTACATTTGCGATATTACAAACCTCTTTGCTACTCAGTTTGAAATCCTTTAAATCTTTACCAAAGCATATTATAAGGATTATCTCACAAGTCACAGGGAGTCATTAGAGAGCAGTGATTCTCAATCGCTGTGATTTTGCTCCCAGGTGACATTTGGCAGCTGTGGCTATTGCTACTGGCATCTGCGGGGCGGAGACCAGGGATGCTGCTAACCATCCTACAGTGTTCAACCAGACACCCACAACAAAGAATCGTCCAGCTCAAATGTCACTAGTTCTGAAGTTGTGAATGTTATAACCTTGCGCCACATTGCTGTTTTGTATGCGCCTGAGTAGCCATAATAGATGGAATGTGCTATGCTATGCTGTGAAATTTCTCTTAGGTCACTGTGGCTTGGTAATAGATAGGCTGTGCTATGGAATTCCTGTTAGGTCGTTATGGCCTGACCATTATATTACGATAATAAGCATGTTATGTTAGACCAAAATAGTGCTTCCTTAAAAGGACATATTAAGAAACAGCTGTCCTTGTGTAACCAGGAAAAACAACACCTACCCAAATGACTTTGTTATACCAATCATGTAAGAACACATCAACTTTTAATTTTTATTCCCCAATCTGACGCTGCAACTAGTAATCACCCCATCCCCGCCTCTTTGCGGTTTTTGTGCTTAAAAGTAGAACACATAGTCTGTAAGGTGCGCATTCTTGGGGTCGACCCCAGGAGTCTGCCTCCGCCAGGCCTGGAAATAAAAGCCTTTGCCTCCCAAATTTAGAGTCACCGAGTCTTGGCTTCCCGCGGGGTCCTAAAGACCACCACAGTGAAATCCTATTCTAGAGCAATAAAGATCACTCAGCACAAGTGTTTACTAAGCATTCACTCTTTTGTATCCAGTGCATTACAAGTATAAATATGCAAGTATAAATTAGAAGCCAGCATCGTCTAGTGAGATTTCGTTAGTGTATGGAAAAAGTATTGAAAGTGATGTTTCATCATACATAAATTGGAATCACTGCGAATTGTTAAATGTTGAGAAAGCATATCTGTATTCTTTTACATATATCTTTTTCGGTAGAAAACTTCATTGCAATGTATTCACAGAGCTGAGCTTTGAAACATTACAAACGTGGCATGGAATTCAGTATTTACACCAAGGGAAGTGAAGTAAATGATAAATGCATCTGAAAACAAAATCTGTAAAAACAGCATGTATATGTTAACTTCATGCAGTTACTGATTAGGTGGATC
>NW_004956550.1:0-886 GCF_000276665.1 Chinchilla lanigera
TGTTGCCGTAGAGTTTACTTTTACATTTCCTTTTTTTTTTTTTTAAAGCAGTCCTGGGGATTAAACCCAAGGTCTCACTGGTGCTGAGCCTGCATTGTACCCCGAGATGCATCTGTAGTCCTTTTTATTTTACCCTGAGACAGGCTGGCTCTCGCTGAGCTCCCCAGGCTGGCCTTCGACTTGCAGTCCTCCCAGCTCAGCCTCCCAAGTAGCTGGGATTTCACACGGGTGCCACCACACTAAGGCAGTGACAGCGAGAACTGTTTGTAAGTAAATAATACATTAATTAAAGAAAGGATGGGACTGCAGCTCAGTGCAAAGGCCTAGGGTAGGTCCCAGGCCCACCACCACCACCACCAAGAAAAGGTCTTAAGAAAAAAGAAGCTGGGTGATGAGGTTTTAGGGACACGGACACAAAGACAGCTTTGGGAAGGAAAGGCACGTGAACGGGGAAGGACGGCGGGAGGGACTGGAGGGCGGCTTGGGAGAGGATGGTGTTGGGATGGATTGACCTGGCCTACCCAGGTCGTTCCCAGACCTGCCGCTGTTGATCACTGCAATCAGGGAGAACGGTAAGTATTTCTGATCATGCGTTAACCTACTCACACATAGCGACTTCATAAGCATTCTCTGCAATATTTGGGTATCCCAAGGTTTTTACTTTCTGGATATCTACTTAGATATTTTCTGATGCTAATACCAACCGAACAACAAATATACATGAAAAACTGTATCCTGTTCTTCGCATGCAAACGTTTTACGGAAAAGAAAAATTAATCAAAAGGGTTACTTGAATTTCTCTTTGAAATGAGAGCAGTTGGTCTCCCCAGCTGAATATGGGATTTCAATGTAGCTATTGTAGTCTGGGTTTCCAAGGGTAATAAAA
>NW_004956550.1:2811-3879 GCF_000276665.1 Chinchilla lanigera
CAGGAGTGGTGGCAGACTCCTGTAATCCCAGCACGGAGGGAGACCGAGTGAGGAGGAAAGCAAGTTCAAGTCCTACCTGGGCAGTTTAGTGAAATCCTGTCTCAAGATAAAAAATAGGGTTGGGGATGTAGCTCAGTGGTTAAATAACCCTGACTTGGATCTCCAGTACCACACACACACACACACACACACACACACAGAGTCTGGTAAGGGAGTGTTACATAATGATTGACGTCTTCCTCCTCCCCGTGATCCTGCCCCTGCTCAGCATGTGCTGTCCCCCATTCCCCATCCTCGCTGCAGCTCATCCCTTGCAGATGCCTCCCTGACAACCTTGTCTGTGTGGACACTTGCCCGTGAGCACCTGAAGCCATCCTGGCCACTTGTTTGTGGGCTCCTGTCAGCCCGCCCTGGTTAGCATGCAAGGTCCACAGGGCCAGGAACTTTGGCCTGTTTGCCCCGTTATCTCGGCTCCTAGAACAGCGCCTGACACAGGACGGCGCCCAGCACGCTCTGCTCTGGCGAGGGAGGTTTACACGAGAACACTCAGTGCACTGGCTCCGAGTTGGCGCTCAGCAAACACCAATTCCTTTCCTAATTGCGTATTAGTGAGCTGAATTAATTTGCTTTCCTGATCTGCAGATATCATACATGTATCTTTTTTTTTTTCTTGTCTTTTTGAGACAAGGTCTTGCTATGCAGTTCAGGCTGGCCTTGAGCTCACTTTGTAGCCCGGGCTGGTCTCGAACTCACAATGATCCTCCTGCCTCAGTCTCCCAAGCACTGGGATTACAGGCTTGCGCCACCACACCCAGCTATGTATCTTTTTGGATGTAGAAGATATTACATAGTGTCTTGGTTTGGGGGTTTATTTTACAAGGGGAAACAATATAATATAGGACACATATGTTATAAGATTATTTATAATAGTCACCCAAAGAATGATACATAAGAGAGTGCAGGAAATCTGTCCACACACTAGCCAAGGGCCTGGATCCCACTGAAATGTCCTGCATGAGTCCAGCTGAAGACTTAGAGCTCATAACAATATCTCATGCAGATCTGCGC
>NW_004956551.1:0-1239 GCF_000276665.1 Chinchilla lanigera
CTGCCACACTTCTCTGCCAGCTGGGGCAGGAGGCTCCTGCACAGTGCTGTAGCAATGTGAATTACAAGTAACATCTGAACAATTGCCTACGGGCCAGAGTCCAGGGAGGACCTGCTTCTATAATGTAGTATCTAATCTGCTTCCAGATTATCATTGGAGGTGATGAAATTAAGGCACAGAGACATTAAGGACATTTCCCATGTAAGAAGTAGCAGGGCAGGGCTCTGGATCCAGTGGCCTCCCCACCACTCCATAAGCTGGGTTTCCACTCTGGTGCCATGCAGACCCCCAGGGACCCCATGTGTGGTGCAGGATGACCCATTTTGGGTGCACACAGGTAGCACACAGTGTAAACGCACATACCTGCTGCTGTGTGGATGATGTAACCCAGGAAAGAGAGCCAGAGGGCTTCTGCTGTGGGCCTCATGTCAGCACCTGCGGATGAGGAGACCTGGTGAGTCTGGGGCCTCCAGTACCATTCCAGGAGCAGTTAGGAAAAAGTCCGTCCAGCCAAGAGTCTGAGAGCCTACCTCAGGAGCAGTAACACAGGAAATAGTTTCTCACTCTCTGCCTTGATGATTTTTATCCATGCTCTGCTGGGGATGGACCCAGGACACCCCCAGGCTCACAGAGCTACAGATCCTTTGCACTGCCTGCTAATGACTGGTGGCTGGTGAGCTTTTCTGCTAAACCCTGCCCCTTGTAAGGCAGGGTGTTTTACACCCCATGGCAGCTGCTGTCCCTCTCCCCAGTAGGGACAACCAAAAGGCCCATTCCTCATCCAGGTCCTGGGAGAAGGTAGTGCGAGCTTTGCCTGTGAGGACAGAGGAGGCAGGGAGACTGAGGAGTGAGGGGCAGGTAGGGATAGAGACAGAGACGCCGAGACTGAGGCTAAATCACGGAGCAGGGAAGATGGGGCCCAGACAAAGATATGTCAGTTCACGAAGCTGAAGGTGAATGAGCTCGAAATCAAGATGCTGTCAGCAAAGATTCAGGCCCAGCCCTGTGCCAGGCATCACACTAGCAGGAGACACGCGGTGAGTCACCTTCACAGCCATCTGTGGGGCCAGGTCCTGATAGTATCCCCATTCCAGGGAAGGTGCAGAGCCAGGCTTAGTAACAGGTGGAGAGGGCAGTAGAATCTGCTTTTAAAACGTCACTGGGACTGGGCACGGTGACACTGTCTGTAATCCCAGTACTCTGGAGGAAGGAGGATCTCAAAGCACTCGCTGCACATTG
>NW_004956551.1:2658-3878 GCF_000276665.1 Chinchilla lanigera
CACGAGTGTCTCAGAAGCCCCATCACTGTGGCTAAATGGCTCCTGACTCCATGTGCAGCCCTGTCCCCCCAAAAGGAAGGGGAGGGCCCGGGTCCTCACCATGGCCCATCTTGCTGTGCTCCCTGTGAGTCTCCCCACCATTCAAATATGCTGCTGCTGGTGCTGCTCTGTGTGGGGACTTGCTTTAGGGATACAGGAATGGCATGAGATGATGAGCTCCAGCTCTACCTGCAAGCTATGAGGAGATAAGGAAACGTTTTCTTATTATTTCTTTGAATATCTTCTCTGTATTAGGATGCCATGGTCTAGTATATGTGTAGTCGTGAACCTTAATTATCATACTTCACATACATTAGGCTCCAATGTCACATTTCCCTGCAGTCTTACCCTGGGTTTCAGCACCATTCTCCTCTCTGGACTCTTCCTTTGCAGAGCTGTTTGCTCCACCCCATGGTACCCGCTAGTGTGGGTCCTTGCTGTGGTCATGAGGGAAATAGAACTTAAACAACAGCATGAGTGTACAGGCGAGGGCTTAAGTTCTGAGTGAGAGAAGATGGTCAGCGTGTTAGCTTGAGGCACTGACAAACATGAAGTGGATCCTCTGACAGGGAATGCAGGAGGAATCAGGGCAGAAGCTTCTACTGAAGAAGGGGCAGTGGCTGCATGTCTGAAGATCTAGGTCATCCTGGCACATAGCGTTGCTATGGGCTGGTGTTCTGCTGATCTTGATCTCAATCATGGCTTCTTCATATGGGTTGAAGTGTTGTAACCTGAGGAACAGGTTGATTTCCAGGGGATGACTGCCTTTTTTTGGGCTGGTCCCGGCAGAGCAGGCTGTCAACTAGAGAGACCTTAAATTTAGGGGCCTGGATATTTTCGCAGCATTGCTGACATTCTGGAAATTGTCTTATGCTGGTATCCTAAGCCTTCAAGGGATATGGGGTAAGCTAAGAAACCTTGTTGTGTCAACTTTTTACAGCTGTGCCCTGACTGAGGGACGTGCCTCTATGCACAGGTGAGAAGGACATGACTCAGAGTCTCACAAAACAAGAATTGAGCTTTGAATGCCTCTTTGCTCTCCGTTGCCCTTTTGCAGGCCTGAGTGAGGAGTCATCCATTTTGGGAAAAGCAAATTTGAAGTCCTCGATAGTCCCTAATGAAAACATGGATCATGCTTTTGATGAGTCACAGATTAAGGGCTGAGGGTTTTATGTGTCCCT
>NW_004956552.1:0-2621 GCF_000276665.1 Chinchilla lanigera
CATTGAAAAATAAGTACTTTGGATGAAGCAATTAAATCCTTCACAGCCATGTCCAAGGGTGTGAGAACACTCAGCCCTGTCTTCTCCTTGGCCACCTCAGGAGACCTGCTCCCCAGGCTCAAATGCTAGCACCTTATGGAGTCCTGTGCTTAAGGAGGAGGAAGAGGGGGCAAGCAATGGGGTCAGGGAGGCATCAAGGAGCCTTGCTGTGCTCTTTCTATACAAGGGGGCTGAGCAGGATTTGGCCTTGTACTCTTGTTTTCAAACTTAGAAGTGGTAACATTTATGAGTTACTGTGGGACCATTTTCAGTCTCAGCCTTGCTCTCTCTCTCTCTGTCACCCTCCTTCCCATCCTCCATCACTTCTCTGTCTCTTTCCCATTTCTCACATTTCTAAGTGTGTCAGTAAAATAATGGCAAAAAAAGGGAAATGCTCCAGTAGCATAATACTCATTTTTTCCTAAAGAGATTCGCATAACTCTACCAGGATACATTTTTGTCATTTTATCTCAGTGAATTCTGTATTTACTATTCACATATTTATTTGTAAATTTTCCCCTAATAGTCAAATAGGCCCTCTACGCCGTAATGTTGTTCTTATGGTTACCATGATCTGTGATCAGGTACAGAGGGAACAGCACAAAATCATTTCCTCACAAACACATGGTTTGTGAAGGCAGAGCTGGGCTCTCATTCTCACATGGAGATATCCATCCCTCAGATGTTTTCAAAGACCTCACAGTCACATTCATCCTAGGAAGACAAATGCACCTCAACCTCCTCACCCTGCTCTGCTCCTCACCTGAAGCAGCAGCATCACTGATGTGTCCTGTGTTTAAGGACTGAGATTTCTGGTTGCTGATGTAATGTCCCAGGTTCATCTGTTCTTTCCAGGCCAGGACATGGACATCTTCCAGAATATGACCTCACCTGAGTTGTACCATATCCTCCTTCTTGGATATGCTGAATGGCAGCTACCTGAAGATCCCTGAACACTCTGAGCTCTTCCTTGAGTTTCCTTGAGTTTCTTTCTCTGTTATTCGATGTTCAGTCATGATGGAGCAAATGTCATTTTCAGTTACAGATCTTAGAATCCTGACTCAACTGACAGTTCAGTATTTGCCACAACAGGTGCTTCTTGCTTTGTTCCAATCTCTAAAGCCATTGAAAACCATCACATACATGTTCAAATCAATAAAAATGCAGACAAAATTAATATCACAATGTTCCCCCAGGCTCCAGAAAGAAATAAAGTTCCAGGTTTAGGGATCTCAAAAATACCTGGAGAGACAGGAAGATCCAGCCTCATAGTGGAGCCCTGCTCGCTGAGGCAGAAGGAGCCTCGGGCTCACAGTGGAGGGAACACTGAGGGGGAGGAGTGGGGAGACTGGAGGACAGGAGGGGACCAGGATGAGGTCACATCATGCTTCTGGGGAACTCACACCTCACGTGATACCTTCAATAGAGCCAGAATCTCAAGGAGAAAATTCAGAAAGATTATACAAGGCCCTGCCAAGGGAAGATTGATCACTGAGAAATGGACACAGACCGTGCTCCAGACTGAAGACATTCAGGGAAGGACCTTTCCTGAAAATTATCCTACTTGGAGGAGAAGTATTCTCCTAACTACAGAACTCCCATACACATTTAATGGATGCTGCCAAGTGTCAACATAGTTCATAGGAGAAAGAAATTCAAGGAAATTCACTGCTTCCTTGAAAGCAGCAGATATCAGGGGGAAATGAGCCAAACTCATGGACTAATCCTGTGATGTCCACAGGGACAGGAAATCCTCAAGAATGTAGAATCCAACGTTGTGATGCACGCTGTGACAAGGGAGTGGATTAGAGCTGACAGAGTAGCAGGTCAAGGTCCATCTGAGAGGAGATGTTAGTGTAAGCCTGATATCCCTAGATTCCACATAACTATGGCCCTTGCAACTTCCTTCCTTTGATGTGCTTAAAAATGTATTCATTTACATGTAATCCAGTTCATTGTTATGGTTGTACTGTATGATGTAAAAAGAGACCAACATTTTGTCATTTGTCTACATTTGCAAGACGATGAGCAGTTCTGTTTGTAATAACCAAAAGCTGAGAATATTTAAATAACCAGTAAGAGACCCACTGAAGAATTAACCTGATTGTTTTATATCTTTTCCTTCTGTTTGACCGCTAATTTTCTGTTATTTTTGTTTTACCTGGGTGACAAGGCTTCTCATTCAATAGGCAAGTAGCCTACCACTGAGCTGTAGCCCCAGTTATATTTTCATATATTTGCAAATTAAACAGCATAAATACCTATGAATGCTGACTCACATAATCATGTGGTGATATTTCTAGTAAATATTCTCTGCTATACATGACCAAAGGTATAGGGTGTGTAGGGGGGAGTGGCTAAGCTGGGCATGGATAAGAGGTGCAGAGCAAGAGCAAGGCCAGCCCCAAGAACACGAAGCACCTGAGGTGAGCCCAGTGTCTAATTTGTTAGGCAGAGAGATGTCACCTGACACCAACCTGCCCAACATATAAATAAACGTGCAGAAGGCCATGGTCAGCTTTTTTTCTCCCGCCAGGAGAGGGGGCTCAACCTGACTTCAGCTTTATGGATTCTGACTCTTG
>NW_004956552.1:2986-3811 GCF_000276665.1 Chinchilla lanigera
AGTATAGGCCCAAATACTGGGGGGAACATTTACAGCACATCAGCTGTCCTACAGAGAGAGCAGCTGTGTCTGATGCTTTCAAATTTTTCATGTTCCCAAAGCAGAAAAATTGAATAAAAATATACATTTTATGGGAACAGGAGAAATAAAAGTAGATGAAGAGATAGAAATACCAAAACCTTTTCATATTGTACAATGGCAAACAGAAAGTCCAAAACACCACCAAACATTTGGAGGCAGATTTATTTACCTCCATAGGCACTGATTGGGATCATTCCTAGAATATCAATGCTCCACTAGTTTATGATTAAAATCCTACAGAAAATAGGAATAGGTGGTCTTTACCTCAATCTGATCAAAGTCATCTATGACAAACCAACGGCCAACGTCATACTAAATGGACAAAACCTGAAAGCTTTCACTTTCAAAGCTTAAACAAGACAAGGATGTCTACTGTCACCACTGCTATTCAACATAGCTCTGGAAGCATTGGCCAGGGTAATTAGACAAGACAGAGAAATAAAAGGAGTAAAGATAGGAAAGGAAGAGTGACATTATCATTATTTGCAGATGACATGATACTCTACATGGAAGACCCCAAAAACTCCACCAAAAGATTCCTACAATTAATGAACAAATTCAGTAGTGTAGCTGGATACAAAATCAACCCTCAAGATCAATGTCATTCCTATATACAAAGAACAAACACATTGAGAGAGAAATGAAGGAAATGATACCTTTCAGCATAGCATCCAAGAAATTGAAATATTTAGGAATGAATCCAACAAAAGAAGTAGATCTTTACAGTTAAAACTACAGTACTCT
>NW_004956553.1:0-3900 GCF_000276665.1 Chinchilla lanigera
TAAAGTTAAAAACTAAGAGAAAGAGATATGTGTTGTCTATTTCTTCTTTTAATTGGTGATTTCTCTCAAGTAAAAGGCATATTAGTACTTACCTACTATTATTTGGATTTGACCTTCAAATTTTATTTTAGTCATGGCCTGAGGTATTTTTTTTAATTCTCTCATTTCCATTTTTTCCACTGTGACCAATATCCAGAGGTATGACTCAGAATTTGTCTGAATAGTTGCAAAACATGTACTATGAATTTCACATCATAATATCTATACAAATTCCTGTGACTCATTATAAGAAAATCCAGTACTTGTTAAAATATGCACATGAGTAAGAGTTTGATTTAGATTTTACAGACTGGATTATGACTTCAACAGTTTTCCTTTTTTGTAGAAGTACATTTCAAGATGCATGTACTGAAGACATTGCCTGCAAACTCTATAGTGAATAAACGCTTGTAAGTAGTCTTTTTCAGTAAGATGTTTCCATTTCTGTCTTTTGTTAAATAGAAAGGAAATTAATATCGCTGTGAAATTCACCAGTCGCTTTCTTCGTCCTGCTGAAGCTTCATTGCTATTAATTTCAAAACCCAAACATGGAATGGGAGGCGTTACAATGACTTTTGCTCTAAAAGGCGAAGTCCTCAATATTAAAGCAATTGTGAGTGAATTTTACTTCTTTTGTCTTTGCTTTTGTTCTCAAACCTTGGAATGACACACATATGGCTGCTTCCCCACGTTTTATGTCTAGGTAGTTCTTGATCCTTGAAGTGATCCTTCTGCCAGTGGAGATCTGTGATTTGAGTTAAAGCAGTCGTGGGCCTGTGTATGTGTTTTTGTTTGGACTAAACGTTGATCATTTATTCAGCAAAAAAGGTTTTTCTCTTTTCTGCTAGGAACATTCATCAATTTCTCTAGAATGTCATGTGGAGCAAACCCATTATAGAATTAATGCTAATGCTGGGGTTTATTGAAAGTTGATGATGTTGCTCACAGAAAGCTAAGTATAGCTCGAAGGGTGGGAAAGAAGGATAGTTAAAATTTTATGAAATGTTTGGAACATTATGATTGACATTTTGTCCCCATTAACTTGTGTAAATATTATTGTCAATATGGATGTATGGGTAGAGTGCAAGTAAAATTGTTATTGGCAGATTTCTGTAAAGACTTCAGCAACTTTTGGGAGAGAGAGGAGTAGAAAGTACAGAGAATGGCTCTGGGGTGCTCCTGGGGGGGCTGCGTCTGTGAGGAAAGCAGCAAGACATCACAAGTACAAGCTAGCTCATTTTGCAGTGAAGCCCAGAGCAGAGGTGGACATTTGTCACAGAGATGCATATTATATTCTGATTTACTCCTGAATAATGAGCACATAGCATTTCCCAAAGCTTTCAAGTGAATTCTCTGAAGCAACAGATTTCTTTATCACATGTAATTAAAAGACCTGGCTAGATTTAGATTGTCATTAGCATGACTTCATGGCAGAAAAGCTGACACCTGTATATCCTGCCCCTATTTACTTCCTCATCTGTCCACTCGTGGTTTCATGTCACCAGGGCGTAGATTAGAAAATAATGGACAAATAAAATGAGGCAAGAATACAGTCTGTTTGTTTATTTATTTATTTATTTATTTATTTTAGTCTTTTTGAGACAGGGTCTCGCTATGTAGTTCAGACTGGCCTTGCGCTCACTTTGTAGCCCAGGCTAGTCTTGAACTCACAACAATCCTCCTGCCTCAGCCTCCCGAGTGCTGGGTGTGCCACCACACCCGGCTACAATCAGTTTAAAATGTAGAATTTCTAGAAACTTTTCTCCCATGGAAACCCTGTGGATAGTTGGAAGTTTTTGTTTACTATCTATGCTTTTATTATACTACAAATATATCAGCATAATGAATGCATGATAGAGACAGACATGTCATATTCAGGCACAAATTTGCAGAGATATTTATCCATGTGTGCACACGTTCAAAGACGTGCCTTTGTCTTGCCTCATACATATTAAGTACCGTATATATGACTGTGACTATAAATTATATCAAGTGATTAATAAAACAAAATTTACGATATCAGTTTGAGAGACATTGTTTTGACAAGTAATTATTAGCAGAGTACTACAGGTCAATAAAGTGATAAAATATATTTTTATCCTTTCCTGTCCAGATTTTAGCAATTCAGTGGTTGTGGGGAAAAGGGAATTAATTACATAGACTGTCAGTGTAATATTCAATGAATAATTTGTAGATTTTTAATTTTCTATTTTATAGTTATGGATATTTGTTTTTTGTTATCACCACATATTATGATTTATTTTTTACTTCAGGAAATTCTTAAATGTGAAACTCCATGTTATCAATGGAAGCAAGTCATTGTGCCTTTGAAAAACCCTTTCCCAACTGGTGGAAACTTTAAGTAAGTTATGGTTTTGGTTTAATTGTGTTACAATTAGCTATTTCCAGTGTAATGAAAAGTCTATATATTACTTCATCTCTTCAACAGGAACCGTTTTGAGAAGAAACTACATGTGTTCACATTCCTGGAAATGTATAAGTATCATCAGATAAAATAAGACACACAATGGTAGTAAATCAGTTTTTTAAAATTTCTAGTTGAGCATGTCAAATTTATGAGCTTGCATTTCAGCTTTCTTTTTCTTGAGATTCAAAGTTCTTGCAGTATTTTAAAATTTTTAATTGATTGTTTATTTCTAATTTATTCTATCAGTTAATGTCCAGAACTAAAATTTAGTTTCAACACAAATAACTTTTTTTACATGCAGCATCATGATTAATTAATATTGGTATATTCAGTATGTGCGTATCCATTTTTAGATTTAACAACAAAAGCAACAAAAATTGGCATCAAAAAGAGAATGTTTATATTATTTAAAGACAATAAAGATTTACTTCTTAAAAATTTACACATTGAGGGAGATGGTAGAAGATGATCCCTTGTACACTGATTAAATTAGGAAGTCTGTTTCTTCTAGTTCCAGAAATCAGAACTTCACAATAATTATATTTATTGTTAAAGTTATATATATGCAGATGCTTACTTAGTATGTAATAATTTTCAGTTATTTTAATCACTATATTTCAAGGCTCATGTTAATTATGTAATTTTTTTGTCATAGAGGTTTTCATAATAATCCCTTACTGTTTCTTTTAAAATTTTAGAATGTAAACAGTGATGTCCCTTCTTGCATCCTTAAGTTTAATAATTTAATCATTGTATCTTCTACTCTTAATCAGTCTTGCTAAAAATCCATCATCCTATTGATCTTTACAAGTAACACCTGTCAGGGCTGTGGATCTATATAGCTCATTGGCTCAGCGCCTGCCTGGAAAGTGCAGGGTCCTGATTTCAAATCCTGGTACAAAAAAAACCAAAACCCCAAAACCAAAAAAAACTGTTTCTTTGGTCTTGTTTTTCTATTTCATGTCTACTATAACACTATTTTTTGTTATAACTTACTCCCTTCAACTTTCTTTGTTTTCAGCCTTCTGTTCTTTTCTTAACATATATAAAAATATGTTTATCTTGGGGTATTGGGATATGTACAAAGCACATCATGATCATTTTTACCTATGCTTTCCCTTAACCTTTACCCTCTTCTCTTCCCGCTTATCCAGAATGCCTTCCCATCTGAACAAACTCTGCTTTCCTATTTCCTACCATCTCTCTTTTACTTGGAATTTTCATATTCATAGTTTGAGTTTCTTTTTTTAATATTCCACATCATTAGTCACTCGAGAAATGCAAATTAAAACAACATTGAGTTTCTTAAAGAGAAACCACAGATATTTATTCCTCTAATTTATTTCACTTAGGTTTAGAGTATCAAAATCCATACATTATCCTGCAAATGACCCAAATTTATCCTTCTTTATGGCTAAGCAGTACTCAAATAT
>NW_004956554.1:0-1004 GCF_000276665.1 Chinchilla lanigera
CCCAGGCTGGCCTCGAACTCACAGTTATCCTCCTGCCTCAGCATCCGGAGTGCTGGGATGATGGGCGTACCATGACGCCTGGTTTCCAAGCCACTTCTTGCCAGGCTCAGGCAGCCCAGAAAACACCCTTCTAGGGGAGGGGCTGAGCCCTATTCAGCCACTCCACACCCACATGGAAAGGTGACATCTGTAGGTGACTACTGTACTCTGGCTGCATCCGGAAGGCTGGGGATTCCAGCCCCAGGGCGGGCAAGCAGAGCTCACAGTACCTGGGGAAGGACTGCAGCTGGGAACATGAACGTCTCACGCCCAAGGCTGTGATTTCCTGCAGTATGAGTGCTATAAAGGCATCGGAATGTCTGACTCAAACGATCAATAAGATTCCACACTGAAAGGATCTGGACGATAGAAAAGACCACAACAAAGGAGCCAGACGTCTGAGACCAGGAAGTGCAGCTCCAAGTCAGAAGCAATGGTAGGCGGAGTCAGAAGCAATAGTAGGCGGAGTCAGAAGCAATGGTAGGCGGGTTACAAAACCAAGATGCAGCCGTGAGTAGCAGGCTGACAGGAGAGGAGAAAATGTGCCTAGCCAAGTGTAACACATGAAAGGGAGGTGGGCAGGAGAACAGACAGGGGCCACAGCCTAGGAAGAACAGGGGTTCCGGGGAGGACAGAGAGAGATGCAGAAAAAGCAATAATCAAAGAAGCATAAGAAGAAAAAGCTCAGGACCGGGGATATAGCTCACCAGCACAGCGCCTGCCTGGCAACCCTGAGGTCGTGAGTTCGATTCCCGGTACCAAAAAAAAAAAAAGAAGAAGAAGAAAAGTTCAGATGCAAAGACAGCTCTTTGGAGCAACATTAATAAAAAGAAGTCACAGGTAGACTTGTGATGGTGTCATTTTCAAAGGACAAAGGTTAAGAAAGAACTGGGGACATAGCCCAGTGACAGAGTACTTGCCTTGCATGTGCAAGGCCCTGAGTTCAATTCCCAGCAATTTTGTTG
>NW_004956554.1:4574-5461 GCF_000276665.1 Chinchilla lanigera
TTTTCAAGCTGTTGCAGGAGGAGCCCTGAACAAATTTCATCTGTTGCAAGTTCGCATTCCAGTGGTCAAACAGGCTGGCTGTTGGTTTTTTTTTTTTTTTTTTTTTGTTTTTGTTTTTGTTTTTGTTTTTCTCCGGTACCAGGAACCAAACTCACGACCTTGCACTTGCCAGGCAAACGCTTTGCCGCTGAGCTAAATCCCCAGCCCCTGGCTGTTGTTTTTAACATTGTTTCTTCATGGTTTGCTTTGAACATTACACATTTAAACAATTGTCAAAACTTTACTAAGTTGACAGATCCATGTACAGCTAGAAACATCCCTAATTCTATAGTGAACCAGAAATGTATTACCATTACTAAATACTGAAAAAAAAGGAAATTATTTCTGTGGAGGACTCCTCCTGGCAAGCTCCTCCTCCAGCTAGCTTCACTGCAGGGAGACATTGCTTGGCTCACATTTCCAACGCAATGGTGAGCTGATCTTGCAGGTGATAGAGTACAGTCTCGTCCCACTGCTACTCAAGAGTCAAGGCTCACTTTGGACCATGTTTAATAAAAAATAGAAGTGTATACAGAGATTACAACAATTTTAAAAACCAAAAAGTGGTCCTACTGTGTGACCCACACAATAAGCTCAAAAGTCTATCAGAGATAGGGGCTCCGATGAGCTGTTTATACATACTTTAGGTACAATTATACAGAAAGTTGAGTTCATCGGAAATCTTTGAAAAAAAGTGTTTCTAGCTGGGCGTGGTGGCACACACCTATAATCCCAGCACTCCGAAGGCAGAGGCAGGAGGATCGTTGCAAGTTTGAGACCAGCCTGGGCTACAAAGTGACCTGGAAGCCAGCCTGAATTACATAGTAAGATTCTGTCTCAAAAAAAAA
>NW_004956555.1:0-1485 GCF_000276665.1 Chinchilla lanigera
AAAAAAAAAAAAAAAAGAAAAAGGAGATGTAGACCCTGTCGCCATTACAGTCTGAATCTCTGCCCTCCATGCACCCGCGGCAGACAGGAATGCCTCACTTAGAACCCCCGGGGACTGCTCTCACCTGGGTTCACCTGTGGGCCCTCCCTGCATGGGCCCTGTGCCAAGTGAGCGAGTGCTCCAAGAGCTGCTGGTCCAGCAGTTCCTCCATGCTTTACTCCCATAGGCATGGTTCCCAGTTGAAACTCGCAGAGAGAGCCAGGTATTTCCCATCTAATTCCTGGGGGCAGAGTGGGTGACCCCGGACCCCACCACCATTACAAACTGAGTCTCTGCCCTCCCTGCACCCGCAGCAGAGAGGAATTCCTTACAGGGAAGCCCCAGGGACTTCTCTGGCTGGGGCGGGGTGCGTGTAGTCTCTCCATGCACACTACCTGTGCTGATTCTGTGAGTGTTCCAAGAGCTGTTGGTCCCGCAGTTTGAGTCCATGTTTTACTTGCGCCTGGACACCCCGGGGGGTCAAAGACAGGGGCAGTCTGTGATTGCTGCCTATCCAGCCTGCATCTGCTTCCTGTATGTGTCCTGAACTGACTGGACACACAGAATCAGGTGGTTCACAAACTGTCAACCCTGGAGTTTGTGTCTGGATTTTGCCTGTACACTGAACTGCCTGGAGACATAGGCCCACTACACCAGGATTGTCACACCTGTGCAACCCAAGTCTGGGCTGTGCACGTGACCTGAACTGCAAGGGGATGCTGGATCAGACAGTCTGACATCAGCTGACACCAAAGGCCATGTCTGAGACCTGGGATAACTAGATACAAATTAACAACTCCCAGAAAACCTGAGACTAGGTAGTACTTCTCAGGGGTCACTAAGGGGCAAACCTGACCAACAGGAAAACTGGGGACACTAGTGGCTTTTGCTGTGCAGACACTGAAGAGGGAAACTGAGCTTTCTGCATCCAGTAGTAAACATGACAAAATGAAGGACTAAAACACAATCCCAGAACTCCACCCCACTCAGAAGAAGTCCAGGAGACATCAACATAGAAGAACTTGGTAAACACATGCCTGAAATAGCTCAAATGATTGCAACAGAAGTAAAGAAACAACTCCATAAGGCCATAGAAGGGATGAGATCAGAAATAATCTCCCAGGCAAAAAATGAAATGACAATAATAATGAAAGAACTGCTCAAAAAGTCTGAAGAAAAAACATATATGAAAATATAAGTACAAAGGCAATGGACAGAAGTGTTAAGTGAAAAATATAGAAAGGATTTAGAACACATTACATGAACTAGATTCAAAGAGCCTTCCAGGAAAACAAAGCTTCCATTGAAAGCTGCCAAAACCACTTGAATGAAGCTGAAGATAGAATCTCAGACTTTGAAGACAGCATGGCAGCTACCTACCCTGAAAGAAGGGATCTCGCAAAATCAACAAGGATCCAGGAAAAGTCAATTCAACAGCTGCAAGAC
>NW_004956556.1:0-3884 GCF_000276665.1 Chinchilla lanigera
CAGCAGGGGGGCTCGCAGCAGCTCTCTGGGCAGTCGTCCACCTGCCAGGGCTCGGTGCAAGTGCTGGAGCAGACGGACATGGTGGAGGCGGCCATGGCAGGGTTGGACTGGGGAGGTGTGAGTGAGTGAGAGTTGTGTGCGTGAGTGAGTGTGTGAGGTGCTCTGGGCCCCGGCTTTTATACCAGGCCAGGCTGTGTGTTGTTCCTCCTTGAGCTTCAGCGGCCTTCCCTTTCCTAGTTGCAGTTCCTCTCCTTGCTCCTGTCCCTTCCTTGTTGGTGTTTTGAACTGAGTCCTGGTGCCCTCGCTCACCGTGGTTTATGCGAAGGCGGCTCAGCCTGTGGACGGCGTGGTGGTGGCCCAGGGCTGGCTGATGCCCTGATCTGTCTGTCCTCCAGGCAGACATCTTGGGGATGGAGGACCCTGTCAGCCTGCAGTTGCTGCCCAGGAGGTGAGGGGCGGAGCGCAGACTGTGCCGGCCATGGAGCTGCTGCACAGCATGTGGCAGGTGACAGAGAAGCAGCAAGGTGGCCGGGGGACCAGGCAGTGGCACCAGACCCACGCGCCATGGCGGAGGTGGCCCGTGACGGAAACTTGGAGAGACAGATCCTCCAGGAAGACAGGCTTTCCAGACCAAGTGGCAAAAGGGGCAAGAAGAAGGCCCCCCAGAGTCCAAGGGAAATGTGGACCTCAGGACTGGAAATTTCAGCCACATCTGGGGCAAACTGGACCAAAGCTGATGTATCTAACAGCAGAGTTAAAACCCTGAAAGCTTCCAGCAAAACGGAAATCTAATCCCAGGGGAAGCAGAAGAGACAAAAACAAGGAAGAGCACAAAAGGCAGCAAAAGTCAGGCGAAGGCTCTTAGCTTCTTCAGGAGAAGCAAGCCGAGCTGCTGAACTTGACCTTCCGGGAACTAGTCATAGAGTGGCCCCCAGTGCACTCTTGGCGGGGTATGGCTCTGAGATTCAAATGTGCAGAGTTCTGTTACAACCACTGCAGCCCCAGGACCTCCACCCCTCAAGGATCCCCTCATGTGACACAAGCAAATTTCCTGTGTGACATTCTGTGAGCGGTCCTCCCTCAGCTGCGTCTCTCCGAGAAATCACGGCCCTGGGTCTTCAGTTGGCAGGTTCCCACTGGGATGGGACCACACCTTGTCTTTTGGACCCGGCTTTGTTCACTTGGCAAAAAGCCCACAGGAGTCATCCAAGATGCCACACACATCAGGTTGTTTATTTCTGTGTGGCTCGGGAGGATTCCAGTGTGGGATGCCCACAGTCCGTGTCTCCATGAGGGGCAGAGGGCGCTCGCATCGTCCTGTTTGTGAGGGTCAGGAGCGGGTCTGCTGTGACGTTGTTTGTGCGCACAGTTTTGCAGGTTGCTGAGTTTCCACTTCCTGGCGTCAACGCCCAGGAGCGGCCTTGTTGGGTCGTTGGTCAGCGGCTCTGCGACTGCGTGAGAAACAGCCACGTGGCTGGCAAAGCGGCAGCACCGCTCGCCCCACGACAGCCGCGTAGAGAGCTCGAGGGCCTGGTCCTGCTGGCACTCAGTGCTGATGTTTTAGTTTTGCATCTGCTGTAATTTTAGGTTGCATCGCGCTGAGGACTAATGAGCAGTTTGTTGTGTTTACCCTGCTTGTCCCCAAGCCGTTGTCCAGAGTGTCACGGCATCCATGTTTCCCTGGCGGGGTGGAGTCCGGGTCCTGCGACACGAGGCGTGCAGGTCCTGACTGGGTTTCTCTGGTGACTGACGATGCCAAGCTCCTTCCTGCCCACAGACTTGCCGTCCACACATTTTATTGGCAATGCTTTTCTTCCTGCTTCGGCCTCCTTTTAAAAGTTCTCTGTATCTTTTGGGTACGCGTGCTTCGGTCAGATTTGCAAATATTTTCTACTTGTCTATGCTTTGTCTTCTCATTCCCACAACAGCACATTTTAAAGACAAAAGAGTTTAATATTGATGAAATCTCGTTTGTCAACTATTGTCTTTTATACATCAGGCTTTGGTATAGATTCTAGAACTCTGCCTAAGATGCCTAACATGAGATCATAGGCAGAGATTGCCCTCTGTTTTCTCAAACAAACATTTACAAATTTACTTTTAGGTCTATGACCAGTTATGACCAGTTATGATTTAATTTTACACCATTTCGAGACAGTTGAAGTTCAGCTTTCTTTCTTCATGGATGTCCAGTTGTCTCAAATATGCCCCTTTCTCACTGAGTTTCCTCTGTCCTTTGCTCAGTGGTCAGCAGCCTTCTCTGAGTCTGTGTCTCTCTTCTCTCTTATGGATTTTTGTCCCTATTTTTGCCAACACTAAATTGCCTTGATTCCTGTGGATTTCTAGGAGACCTTGAAATCAGGAAGTTGAGCCCTCATGTTTGACTCTTTTACAATTTCTTTTTAATTCATTTGCTTCAGGAAGGACATTCTGGGACCAGCTTGTTGATATCAACAAGTGGGGAGCCACAGCAGACTACGTCAAAGCTCAGGGTATCTGAGGACCCATTAAGGACATGAACCCACTGTTGAGTGCATGTGCAGAGCAGGATATGCTTATGTAACCATGGCTCGGCATTAGACAAACACGCATGTGCCAGTAAAGCCAGCATGCAAGAATGTAAATATGTGATAACAACATGTACAACAATTAAACAGTAAAGATGCAGCTTCTCTTGCTCTGCTCTGCTCCCTGCTGCCTGCTGTTGCTGCTGCTGTCTGTCTCTGCCTGCCTTCTTTGGGGACCTCACACACAGAAACACTCCTTCAGCCCCCTCAACCCCAACAGAATAAAAACTCTGCTGCAGTTTTAACTGGGGCAGCATGGAACCTACGATGGATCGGGAGGAGCCGAATATGGCAGCAGCATTACCAGCAGGGCGTGGCAGGAGTCTCTACTGAAGTCTCATTTGACTTCTTTCACTGTGTTTTCCTGAGCTACATACTGTTAGACAGATAGCCAAATTGTCTTTTCACTCTAGTGTAAATCATCCTGTGAAACAGTATTGTTGAATTCTCATTGTGTATTTCAGTGTGTAGCACACAGCCAGGTTTTGCTGCTTTGGTTATTTTGAGCTGGCACCCCTCAGCCTGACTGCAGGGCCGTACAACCCAGGAGACTTCCTGCTGATTCCGGGGGTTTCCGTGTGAACAAGCCTATCCTCTGTAAGGAACAGTGCATTAAATGTGCTCAGAGACAGCAGAGACCATGCTGTCTCTTCTCTGAAACGTGCGCCTGCGTTTGTCTCCCCTGCTGTCACCTGGCAGACTGTGTAGTGTGGTGACACAGAGCTGCTGCAGCAGATGCCAGCCTCTCTGCTGGCCACAAGGGAAATCATTTGGTGCTGGACCCCTGACGGTGAAGTGGGCTGTCTCCCTGGAGACCTTATACCAGGCTAGAAAGTGAGCCCCCGCCTATTTCTAGTTCATAGAGAGCATTTGTAAAATCCAAAACTTCACGAATTTTCCTGTGTATCTGTGGATGTAATTGTGCTGGTTTCTCCTTCAGTCTCTTAACATCATCATGTTGATGATAACCACATCAGTTGGGTTTTTATTACTGATATAGTTTTACATTCCTGAGGTGAACCCAATGTGTTTCACCATTTTGACTATTGCTGCATTCTTTTTGCTAATATTTTGTTGTGGATTTTTGAAAGTGAAGTTGTCTGCATTTATTAGGGATATTGATCTGTCATTTTTGTCCATGTAGTGTCTTGGTCCTGGACATCAAAGTGTGGCTGACCCCTTAGAGTGAGTGGCCATGTGCTCTGTCTTCTGTTTTCTGGAAGAGATTGTGTGGAAGTGTCATGTATCTCTTCTTTCAGTGTTTTGGCAGAGCTCATCTGTGGGCAATCTAGACCTAAAGGCTTTTTTATTAAAATG
>NW_004956557.1:0-1028 GCF_000276665.1 Chinchilla lanigera
AAAAAAAAAAAAAAAAAAAAAAAAAAAAAAAAGTTCTAGAAAAATGAACATAACAGAAAAAAAAAGTTAACTTTTTTAATGTCCTCATGAGTGGAAATATATTTTTAAAAAACTTTAATTTTAGAGTTTGAGAATATACTAATATCTTGACTGCTGTATTTAAAGATATAAATGCAACCACTGAATGAGAAAAGGAAAAAAGAAGTCGTGTGCTAAGACCTCCGGCAATGGTTAAGTGGCAGAAAACTGAACATCTGCTGAAAGGGAAAAACCCACGCTGAATTAAGTGGAAAAAAGAAAAGGCAGGAAATCTAACCAGATTTTATTTAAGAGGCACATCTAAAACAGAGCTTACAGGTTGAAAATGAAAGTCTAGGGAAAAACATATCAAGCAAACACTAAGTTTTACAAACCAGGGGTCTAGATGTTAAATTCAACATTGGTGTTCTGCCCCGGTTATCAGACAGTGGGCATCACTACGCATAGCAGGAAAGAAGCTGGTAGAGAAGAAGGTCCCTACCCTTCTAACCGCAAGCACTAATTTCCACAACATGGGAATATTTATGTAGCCAAGTAAAGGGATGCAGCAGGGCAGAAAAATAGACACAAGTCAGAGAACAAGCCACGGCTCAGACACCAATGAACGTCTTAAAAGACGTTCGTCCTCAATAACATACCAACGTCTGCCCATAGGATTACTTAATCCTATACAGAAGAACAAGAGAAACCCATGCAGACCTTTTGATAAGTAAATTTTATTTTATTTTTTTATTTTTTTTTTTTCTCCGGTCCCGGGAACCGAACTCACGACCTTGCACTTGCCAAGCAGGCGCTTTTGCTGCTGAGCTAAATCCCCAGCCCCTTGATAAGTAAATTTTAAATGTTACATCCTTTAATCTAGCCCTTCCACATCCAGAAATGTATTCTCAGCAAAAAACAAACATGGGAAGACAGGTAAAAGGAAGTTTATTAAAGCACTAAAACATTTCAAATGTCAGATAAAGGATGTGATTAAAAAAAAAAAAAAA
>NW_004956557.1:2298-3968 GCF_000276665.1 Chinchilla lanigera
AAATATCATACCACAGTGATATATGTGCACCCATGTTTATAACAGCACAATTTGTAATATCTAAATACTGGAAACAACACAAATGCCCATCAACCAAGGAATGGATAAAAAAAAATTTTTTTTAATACAATGGAGTACTAGTCAACCATAAAGAAGGATAAACTTGAGACTTTTATAGGCAAACGGATGCAAGTTGAGGCCATATTCATAAGTGAAATAAACCAGACGCACATGTGTAAACACTGTATTGTCTCACTAGTGTGAGAAGCTGAAAGAGTAAATAAGACAAAAAATGTATAGTAGATATTTAAAATGGGAAAAAACTGTTCAAAAGGAAAGAGAGACTAAGATGAGGGAAAGGAGAAAAGAAAGGAAAAATGAATATCTATCTATCTATCTACATATATGATAGTTAAAACAGTTGTACTATTAATTTCTCTTAGTTCTTTGAAAAGAAAGGTTTGTACTAATATTGTTTGCACAGTTAAATGCCTGTATCTTGTACTATGAGTAACTAATTTAAAGATAACAATACGTGATGTATTAAGCATTGTTACCTTCCTATTACCTTGTTTTGAAGTTTTTTCTTCCTCTTTAAAATAAAATATTATAGGCAGCTAAATTTGATAGAAATTAGCAGGCAGTCAGACAGGGCCAGGCCCTCAAGAGAGTCAGTGCAAAAGACGAGAGCGTACCAAAACTATGGCTGGAGGCGCCCCAGCAGAAGGCCAGGCCTCAAGATAGAGGTGCAATGACCCGGCCTCCATGCCCCGCTGCGGGGTAATAACCTGAGACTGTACTGTGATTGGTATCACCTGGCCCAGTGAAGTCCGGCTAGACATCAGTCACCAGGTGGGACCAAATCAGACCGGTGGGTGACCAGAGCATTCAGACCCTCTTTTCCCAAAAATGCTTTTGCTCTTTCCATGCACCCTCGGTATGTGACCCGCTTCCCTGTTGGATCAATACTGGCTAAGCGCTATACTTGTAATCCTACAAGCTGAAGGCAGTTTGACCCGCATTGTGACTTTACTGTATAAATTTCCCCGGACAAAGGGGCTCAGCGGCAACACACTTTCAGGACCCTTCCTGTGTCTCAGGAGCCATCACTCAATAAATATTTCCTGTTCTTAACCTCCACTGTCCTTTGGAATTCATTCCTGGATTTGAGGGGACACGAAGCCGGCACAGCTGACATCTAGCAGGCTGTGGGGACTGAATGGGAGGACACGGACGGGTAAAGATAGGACAATACTGTTTGCATGACTGGGCGCGTGGGTGCCGAGATTCACTTCAGCAAGAGTTACCTGGGGCGTCGCTGAGTTTCCCGCTGGGGGCCCAGCGACCTCGTACATAAAGCGCTGAGGTCCATTTCCAGCCACCGTGCAGCTGCAGCCATCTGTGGCCAGCGTGGCAAAGCCCCATGGCTGCTCACACCCGGGGTCACGGCGGTGACCCTGCCCGGGCTGGAACTCCAGCTTCACTCTAAGGGCAGAGCAAAGAAGACAGGAATGACAACCGCTCCAGCCAGGGCGCAGTCTCACAGCCACCACCCCTTTTTCTGTTTTTTTTTGGGTTTGGGGATTTCTTGAGACAGGGTCTCACTATGTAGTGTAGGCTGGCTTGGAACTTGCAGCTATCCTCCTGCTTCAGCTTCCTGTGTGCTGGGA
>NW_004956558.1:0-3879 GCF_000276665.1 Chinchilla lanigera
CCAAAAGGCACAATAGATATTGTGAAAAGGAAAGAAACTGCTCAAAGGAAAAAACAACTGGGATGAGGGAAAGGAGAAAAAGGAAGAAGAAAGAAAAAAGGGAAAAATATATATATACACACAAAAAGAAAGCTAAGATAATTGAACTACTAATTTCTGCTAGTTTATTGAAAGGAACAGTTAATACTTAAATTTTTTTTTACCAATTTTACATGCTTACATCTGGTGCTCTGAACAACTACTTTGAAGTGTGTGTGTTCTTATATGCACTATAAGAACCATTGTTGAATTCCTATCTTGTTTTATTGAAATTCTGTATCGTTTCTAATGTTTTTAAATTATTTTTTATTCTCTTTAAAATAAAATTTTAAGAAATACTCCATGAGACAAGAACCCAGAAAAAAGCAGGGGTAGCTATTCTATTTGCAGAATAGTGAATTTCAAGCCAAGACTGCTGAGAGACAAAGAAGGTCACTACCTCCTTGTAAATGGAACAATCCAAGAAGAAGAGATAATGATCATAAATATATATGCACCAAATACCAGTGCACCCAACTATGTAAAACAAATATTAACGGACATGAAAAACCAAATAAGCACTAATACAACTGTATTAGGGGATCTCAATGCCCCACTGTCACACAAAGACAGATCAACTAGACAAAAATCAACAATGAAATATTAGAATGAACCAAACTTTTGAACACATGGACTTAGTAGATGTCTGCAGAGTGTTCCACCCCACATCAAAATATACATTCTTCTCAGCTGCACATGGGATGTTCTCCAAAATAGACCACATATTAGCCCATAGAACATGCTTAAGTAAGTGCAAAGGAATTGAAATTATCTGAAGCGTATCAGACCATAGTGCAGTGAAATTGGAAATCAATGGCAAAATTCATTTAATACAAAGAAATAGAACAAATAAATAACCCAGGGCATGTTCAGTTTGGAGTCAGCAAGTTAAGGACACTGCAGCTCTCATAAGGTTGGACAGTCATCCAGCCAAGGGTCACCATTTCCTCACTTACAAGCTTTCTCAGTGAAAGCCCTAGAAAGAAGGGTACTCCTTCCTTGCTGGCCTGCCTCCCTTCCTCCCTCCCTTCCTCCCTCCCTCTGTCCCTTCCTTCCTTCCTTCCTCCCTCCCTTCCTTCTTTCCTTCTTTCCTTCTTTCCTTCCTTCCTTCTTCCCTCCCTCCGTCCCTCCCTTCTGTCCTTCCCTCCTTCCCTCCTTCAGTCCTTCCCTGTCTTGATTCAGAGATGTTGTAAAAGAATCCCAGGGGATAGATAACATCTACATTAACTTTCTACCGAAATACAAAGTTACATCATTGGTGATTATCTCTCTTTGACTGATGTGAGAAAAATGCTGTCAGCACTATCTTTAGTGTCACTTTAAGCTTTCTCACTCACAGATTTTGCATTACTGTCTCTTGGCATCATTATAGTCCTATCAACTTCACTCATTATAAAATGTCCTGAGATCCAGGAATTTGAGTTCTGGGCGGCACCACTGTGATCCCTGCTCTGGACAAAAGCTATCCCTGCGCAGCTGCTCTGTGCTTTTGGGTTTGTGTTTGCTTCTGGTTTGCAAACCTTCAGTGATACGCTTTTTCACTGAGTTCAGTCCTATGCTTCGTGTGATTCCCCTCTGTAGTGTGTGGCTTTCAGTGATTCAGCATTTGTTGAATAAATGAATTCAGAAAAGCTTTAAAAAGCACATCCCTTTAAAAAGTCCAGATATCACTGCAAGTGTGATATCAAAGTCAGAAACCATCAAGACAGGATGGTTAGGCTGGAGCGTACAGCACAGTAGTTTGAGATTTTACTTCAAAAGGCATTGTGTTGGTCAGCTTTCTGTGACTGTGACAAATGCCAAGGATAATCTCCTTAAAGGAAGGCTAGGGTTGTGTTGGCTTGTGATTTCAGATGTTTGAACCCCTGGGCACATGGCCCTGTGGCTTTGGGTCTGTGGTGACGTGATACAGCGTGGCAGGGACACAGGTGGAAGAGGCTGTCGGCTCATGGCTGCCAGAAAGTGAGGAGAGAGAGAGAGAGGAAGAGATCAGCGTCCCAGTATTCCTTTGGAGGGCAAAATATACACAAGAACCTAACTTCAGATGGAAGAACTGAGGCTCACGGAGCTTAACTGACCCTCCTGAGGTCACACACCCTCATTCCTGACAAACTCTGGCACCCAGGTCACAATATGACTCTTCACTCCAAATCTGCCATTGTTGTGTATCCCCTTTATTCTTGAAGAGGACTCCTTTAATATCAGTTCCCTATCTCTCTACTCCAGTGACCTTCAAAGTCAGCCTTGCTCTTTCTGTTTATAAGTCACTTGGAGGGGTAGAGAGGAACCTAGTGGAATGAACAAGCCTCAAATTATCAGAAAGTTTTACGCGAAGGAAAGGAAAAGTGTCATAAAAGGCGTCAGAGGGGCTGGGGATTTAGTTCAGCGGCATGGCACCTGCCTGGCAAGCGCAAGGTCATGAGTTCGATCCCCAGTACCAGAAAAAAGCCAAAGTAAAATAAAATAAAAGGCATCAGAGAACAAGAAAGATAATTTTTTCTTATCCCTTAATTAATTGACAGGGGTGGAGGAAGGTGGAAAAGGAACCAAGGGGATTGGAAAAGACTGTCAGGGAAATCAGTGAAGAATAAGGGGTAGAGGGACCCTGCTGTGCTCAGGCGAAGGTTACATGAGTGTTTTTTCACCTGTGGAGCTAGAGAAAAGATGTTGCAGATGTATATGGGGGGGTGATTAAGGGAAAAGAAGTGAAAAATAACAGAGAGATGAAACTGAGGAATAATGTGGCAGTGGAGGCACCTGGTTTTGCCCACCCTGGTGAAGGATGAGGGGGGAATTGTCTGGTCTCAATATTCCTAATGGCGCATGTTACAGGTACTCTAATACGGATTTGTGAGTTACTTGGGTAAAGGACGAGTGGCTGGCTGGATGGATGGATGGTTGGATGGTTGGGTGGATGGATGGACAGACAGACAGATGGAGGGATTTCTGTCTGTGAGATCCAACCTCACCCAGGAAGTGATGGTGTTTCTAGGAGAACCATAGCCATCAGTCCATACACATGCCTTCCTCGCATACTGGAAGCACTGGATGGTAAAAGAAAGAACTGCGTGCACACGCTCAGCTCTTTTGGGTCAGTTTGTCACTGAGCCTGCAGGCATTCATGGCAGAATGCCTCTCATCAAGGGGCTCCTAGTGCCCACTCCTGGCTGAAGCAACTCCTCAATGACTCCTGGAACCGCTCATTAAACTCCATGTAACTGTTAACACATAGAAAGCGGGCATCTCTTCTGAGCTGAAAGTAGAAAAACTCAGTGGGCACAATCTGTACCACTTTCAGCTCTTAAGAAATAAAGATCATAGGGGCTGGGGATTTAGCTCAGTAACACAGCGCCTGCCTGGCAAGCACAAGGTTGTGAGTTTGATTCCCGGTACCAGAAAAAAACCCAAAAAAAAAAAAAGAAAGAAAGATCATAATGCAATTGGGGAAAAGGGACCAACTCTGAAAATTTCTTCATAGACTAGTGGTTATCAATTTGACTAGGACATGGTCAAACACAGGTAGCGGGCCCTACCTCTAGAATCTGAGTCTATAGAATAGAGCAAGCCTGAAAAATGTATATTCTAACACATTCCCAGAGTTACTGATACTGCTAGGGTCACGCCCTGAGAGACACTTCCATCCTGCATGTTAGGTCTAAACGCGGCACTCTTAACTTCACAAGTGTCAGGGTCAGTTGATACTAAGGGCTCTGAGTGTGAGAAGTAAAAAGGAGTCCATGGTCAGATGATTTATTCCTCTTCTGCTTTGGCCAAGCACTGGCTCTTTTTTTTTTTTTTTTT
>NW_004956559.1:0-3814 GCF_000276665.1 Chinchilla lanigera
AAATAGCCTAGTGGTATTAAATGCATTCACAATGCTGTGCTACCATCAGTATGTACCTCCAGAACTATTTTTATCTTGTGAAATTAAAACTGGAGCCATTAAACAATAAATCCAATTAATCCTATTTCCCCCTCTCCAGCCTCTGCAACCAGCATTCTTTTATTTCTGATTTTGATTACCTTTCAGATACTTTGTGCCCTCATATGCCATATATCACATATATACCATATTTATTTTTTATATATATATTCAATATTAGCACATACAGATCTGCCTCATTTTAACAACTGCATAAATGTGTAATATATTTAACCAGTCCTCTACTGATGAACACCTGGGAATTCATACCTGATAGTCTTTTTCAAATTAAAAAAAAACTGCAATTGCCTTTAAGCTTTCAATTAGTGAGTCTGCATGCTTAATAATGTGCAGTTTGGGGCTGGGGATTTAGCTCAGTGGCAAAGAGCCTGCCTGGTAATCCCAAGGTTGTGAGTTTGATTCCTGGTACCAGAAGAAAAACAAACAAACAAAAAATAATGTGCAATTAAAGTACTCACACGTAACTTGTCTGTATAGGTGCTCTTATTCACTGGGCACTCAAATTAATCCTAAACTTCCCAGCTAAATCACTCCAATTACAAAACACAATAGGAATAATTCTCACTGAGCTACCAGCCATGATGGCACATGCCTGTAATCCCAGCACTAGGGAGGCTGAGACAAGAGGATTTCCATGAGTGCAAGATCAGCCTGGGCTACACAGAGAGACCCTGTCTCAAGAAAAAAAAATTCTCACTGAGCCATACCTGGTACCATCCGTCATTGTTCCTTGCTTTCCTTGGTCTAATTACATGTATAATAATCACCATAGTTTTCCTTTTTAAATACTGCCCTTTTAATCAAAGCAATTGATTGTGAACTAGCCAGATCAAATTCCTGAAATCCTTTACTCCCTTGCAAGCCATTAAGAAAAATTCTTTTTAAAAATCATCCATATGCTGGGTGTGGTGGCACACACCTATAATCCCAGCACTTGGGAGGCTAAGGCAGGAGGATTTTTGTGAGTTCAACACCAGCCTGGGCTACAAAGTGAGCTCACGGCTGGCCTGAACTGCATAGCGAGACCCTGTCTCAAAAATACAAAAAATAAAGGCCATCCATAGGCCAGGCAAGGTAGCGCATGCCTGTAACTAGTACATGCCTGTAACTCAGTACTAGGGAGGCGGAGGCAGGAGGATCTCTGTGAGTTCCAGGCCAGGCTCCACCACATAGTGAGTTCAAGGCCAGCCTGAACTACAAAGCCAGATCCTACCTCAAAAAAACAACAACAACAACAGCAACAATCCATTGCTAAATGGTAGACCTCTTGCCTCCCCTGTACAAGACCCTGAGATTGGGCCAGGATAGCTCAGTGGCGTCGCGCCTGCCTGGCAAGCGTGAGGCCCTGAGTTTGACTCCTGGTACCAAAAAAAAAATTTTTTTAGAAATACCCTGGGATTCATCCCCAGACCCAGAAAAACAATTGAATAGATTGCTCTAATTAAAGGCATACAGTGGGCACGTTGGTTCACACTTGTAATCCCAGCACTTTTGGGTCCCAAATTCTGGCAAAGCCTAGGTAATTTAGTAAAACTGTGTTTTAAAAAAAGGCTGAGGATATAGTTCATTATGAAGGGCCCTGGGTTCAGTCCTCAACAGGGAGGAAAATCCTACCATTTTCTAGTCTCGAGCTAACTCTAGAAGCTGTAACTGTAACATAGGTAGCTTTCCCAGTAAAAATTCTAATACCTAACAGTATAACAAGAAAAAGATGACTTTGGGATCATGTTAATTCCAATTACACTAGCAAGGTTAGCTTAAGTAAGTTACCATCAGAACCTCAGCTATCTCATCTGAAATGAGCTGCAAACACCACCTGACATTACAATATACCTAAATTTTTTGTGACACACCTGAGTGTATCTGGCACAAGGGAAGCAGGTGCTAAGTAATCCTAGTTGAATATGAATATTATCTTCCACTGTTTCATTCTTGGCAAAACTTGAAAACAGAACTTAAATTTTATGATTTTGCTTTGTTTTGTTTTTTTGTTTTGTTTTGTTTTGTTTTGTTTTGTTTTTTTGAGACAGGGTCTGGCTTTGTAGTTCAGGCTGGCCTTGAGCTTACTTTGTAGCCCAGGCTGGTCTCCAACTCTCAAAGATCCTCCTGCCTCAGCCTCTCAAGTGCTGGGATTACAGGCGTGTGCTACCAAGCCCGGCTGTTTTGTTTTTTTGACACAGGGTCTCAGTATGTAGTTCAAGCTGGCCTTGAATTCGCAGCAATCTTCCTGCCTCAGCTCCCCCACTGCTCCACTAATGCTGGGATTACAGCGTATACCACCATGCCCAGCTGTATTTCTAATGGGAGTTAGAATAGTACTAAGCTCTTAGTAAGTACTCAAAAGTTATGTGTGGTTTGAAGCAACTCAGTATAAATTATGGTGGTTAAAATGCACATTTACTAGGTAAAAGAAGGATGTCCTTAACTAGGATGGCAGTGCCGAACTGCTAAAAGCTATGGAAATCTCAAACTTTACACGATGCCTTGCTTTCACTCTCAAAGATGACTGAACGGACCAGACTGTGGGGGAGGGCGATGCGAAGCATTTCCGCTCCATAATTATGCACCAAGGGTATATTAAACAGTAAAAGGACACAAAGTAAGCAACTCGTTATTAGTTGCTGTTACTAAGACACCTCCCACTGGGAGAATCGACCAAAGGAAGAGAACGGAGGCTGTCAGTCAGAAGAGGCCGAAAGCTGTCTCTGGCCCGAGGGCCCCTAAACCTTTCGCACCAGCATCTAGGGCCTCCTCCCCAAACACAGGCCAACAGGAGGCTGCAGCCTCCCCTAAATGTCAAGCGAGGCTTTGGACCATGCTTTCTTCCGGGGCTCCAAGCACAGTCGGGACACCCGCATGAGAACCTGTACCCTGAAGCCAGGAGCACCGTCTGTCGGTAGACCCACTCGGGCTTCAGGAGAGGTGAAGACCGAGTGGTCCCGGAGCCGCAGCCGGCAGGGCAACCACTCGGCCACGTCCTGCAGCCCCATTGCCCCCGAAGGGCAGACCCCCAGGACCCTCAGTCTCAGCGCAGGGCAGTTCCCCGAGACTCACATTCACAGCCCACCCCTCTCATTCCATCAGGCCGCCACGGCCCGGCAAGGGAGCTCCCCCGCGTCCCAGACGCCCCCCTCAGTTTAGGGTCCTGCTGCCCACTCCGGACCCGCTCCCTGCCGGGCACTGCTGCCACGAGCACCTTATTGGTAAGATTTTAACTACATTTGCAATTTCATTGATTGATATTGAGTTGTTTAGAATTTTGATATCTTTCTGTTTCTGTTTTGGAATCCATATCATTTTCCTAAGCTCTTCTCTTTTTTTATCTGTGTCTGCTCTAATGTCTTTTATTTTGATTGCCATTTTTTATATGAGAGAGATTATTTTTCTATAGCCTCTTCCATTTGTTTTTGTACTTCCATTGCTATCATTTCAGAAAGTTGCAGTGCTTGGTTTCCAATTTCTTTTGTCTCATTGTGCTCTGGACCTGTCCTGGGTGGGCCAGGAATCTGGGGTTGTATTTTGCTTCTGCATTTTATCATTTTTCATTTTATTTTATTTTATTTGTTGATGCTTGCTGGTTTCTTATAGTAGATAGCTTTATCACCAATACCAAGGCTTACCTAGGAAGTATCTGTTCCTCAGTAATGTCTTCTAGATGTAGGTGGTTCTTGATCTTTGTGTCTATCTCAAGAACCTGCCTTCCCAATCTGTTAAG
>NW_004956560.1:0-1118 GCF_000276665.1 Chinchilla lanigera
TGTTGGCCCTCATGTGGGCTAACTAGGCTCAGAGCAGACACGCTGCCCTTCTCTATGCAGGATATCCACTGTCAGCTTCACCACCATTCCCTGACCTTTAAAAGGCCCGAAAGAGTCACAGAACCTACGTGAGTTAGTACTCCTTTCCAACTTTGTTTTATTTTCTTTTCTGGATGCTTTTGTTATCTGTTTTACATGTTTGTTTATTTTCTTGAGACCAGGTCTTCCTCTATGTTTTAGTCTTGTTTAAAACTCACTCTGTAGCCTGGATTCACTTCAGCATGCCTCTTATCTCAGCCTGCTGAGCTCTGAGATTGCAAACAAGAGGACAGCACACCTCCACGTTCTTTGTTTATGTGAGTATGTTGCAGAATTCTGGAGTCAGGAAAGAACAAGAGAGAAACAGGAGGATTTATTTAGTTTTCGGTGTACAACTGACTCCATGGGTTTGTGTACAAAAAGATTGAGGCTGGATCAAAGCAAGGGCTCCATATATGTACAGTTTGTGGAAATAGCATGCTTGTAGATGTTTACAAAGGCTGATGGACCAGGACGAGGGAGATTCCTATTCTAGGTAGCGATGAGGAGGGGCGGACCCTGCCCATCAGTCAATGACCTGTGAAGCCAATGAACTCCATTTAAAGCCAATATCTGGGGACTGTGCCCTTCTCACTATATTTGAAGTTTTGCACCCATCAGCCTGTTGTGCAGACCACAGCAGAGTGCATTCAGAAGGCAGGGCCAGGCCAGGGGGAGCGGGAAATATGCTGTGGCATGCCACCCTGCAGGGAGAAGATTCCCATGGCTATGACTTTGTCTGACTTTGATGGCCGCAGGGTCCACAATGGTGGCATCAGCTGCCTCTCCACTTAAACACACAACATGAGAATCCCCATTTCCTCTTCTTCCTTGTCAGTCCAGAATCAAGAATAGGTCCTGCTCTGAAAGACTCTGGTGTCCCATCACGCAGACCCATACACTGCCACTTTCATGCTGGCTACAGGATTTCTGAGCAATGACCACCTCCACCTTACCCCCAGTAGTGAACCTCACAGGCCTGAGCCTAAGCCAGCAGTGGCTGTCAGAAGTCCTGGCCACACTCCAGGTAAGTTCAGTTT
>NW_004956560.1:2558-3811 GCF_000276665.1 Chinchilla lanigera
TGGTGTCTATGGTTGGGTGTGAATTAAATGTCCATTGGGGGGTATGTGTGGAAATTTAATATCCAGTGTGAGACATTAAGAGTACATCAGTGTATAATTCAGATTCACAAAGAAATAGATATGAAAGTTGAGCCCAGAGGGGCTCCTGGACTAATAGGTTTCGGCCTTGCTCTATATAAATGCTCCATTCTTTCATGCGTATGTGAACTGTGATCCCAGAGAGCTGTTAAAGTGGTCCCCACTGCAACAGCCAACCACACAGCTGTCTCAGTTCCTTTCTGCAGTTCTAACAAAGAAGCACAGTCTACATCATTTCGAGTACAGAAATTTATTTCTCACAGTTTGGGAAGCTGGGTAGTCCAGAAGACATCACAAGGTTCAGCATCAGATTTTCTTCCAGGTTATCACCTATGGTATATTCATATGTTGGAAGAGAGGGAAGGGAAAACAAGATAAAGCTAGTTCCTCAATAAACCATTTTAAAATGGTACTAGGCTCATTCACAAGGGCTGATTTAACCACATCCTAAAACCTTCACATTTGGATACTCTCCCCTGATGTTTTAGGAACTAATTTATGATTTGGTAGGGAGTTCTGCATTCATTTCACAGAGACAGCCATATCTGATGGAGCCTTCTGCCCTTTCTCCTGACACGAGGAGAAGCAGGCTCTGCCTTTAGGGTCAGGGGTCCATAGGCAAGGAAACAACAGAACAGGGACCTCATTAGTTTTCTAGCTCCCTATGACAAGAAGGATATAACACTTTCCTAGAAAAATGTCGGTGGGTTCAGTTTAACAATGGGAGCAGAGAAAGAAAAAAAAAAGCCGTATACAAAAGATGCAAGACAGGAGAGGAGACAGTTTGAATTTAGCAGAGTGAGGGAGCTTGCAGAATGAGCACAGAGAACATCAGGTACATGAACCCGGAAAACTGAGAGAGCTGTCCCTCCCAATCTCCAATAAAATGCATGGGAAGCAGAGAGGGAAGGGGAGGCTGATTAACTTGGAAGAAAGTGCTTATCCATTGTATGTAAGTTAAAAAGTAATAAATACATGCTCTAGAGTCACTGTATTGCTACAATACATACTCACACACTCCCTGGCTAACTGTAAGCTAACTATTGGAATAGGAAAACTCCTTGGCAAAGACCTGTCCAATCCAGAGATAAGGCCCTGTGAAGGACAAATAATTAAACAGACCAAGAATATTACACATAGACCACTGGAAGAAATGATGACAGTAAGGGCATTTG
>NW_004956561.1:0-1123 GCF_000276665.1 Chinchilla lanigera
GATGTCCTCGCTGAGGAGAAGCACCAGACCCCAAAGAGTGGCACTGTTAACTGGGTCCGAATGGGAGCCTCTGACAAAGTTCAGACATGGCAGACAGTTGAGAGGCTGCAAGGGCTTTCAAACAGGTGTTGGAGCACAGGTGGGTTGGAGGTGGCTGGGCAGGAAGCTGGGGGATCCCAGAGTATTCTACAACTTGAAGACGAGGAGGGGGACTGACTGTGCCTCTTGGGAGGGGCAGAAGACAGAAGTCCTGATGGACATGGGGGCCACAGCGCTGACACTGCAGGACAGGGAGGTGAGGCCAGATCTCTGGGGTGCTTGAGGACCAGATCCTAGGTTTGGAGGCAGGGAGTGGAATACAGGACATTCAAGGGGGCAGGGCGTGAAAGTGCTGCCTTTGAAAGAAAGAGTAAGTCGCATAGCGATGGAATCGTGGGTGAAACAGAAGCAGCTCAGCAGTTCCCCTGGAGGGAAGAGAATGGCTGGGTGCCCTGCCCCCTTGGCTTTGAGGCTGATATTGGTAACCTGGCAAGGAGGTCACAGAAGAAAGCCCCTGTGAGGAGGCCCAGAGCTGGGGCAAAGGCTGAGGAATCTCCTGAGGGATGCATGCAGCAAGATCTCTGTGCTTCTATAAATTCCCCTTACAGAGATTCCATCACCAACACCACACAGAATAGCTATGGCTATTTTTATCATAACTACCAAGCACCCTTAACTCATCAGTGGAAGACATATGGAGGCTCAATATGATTTTTGTGTATGTGGTATCGGGGGCTGTACCCAGGGCCTTCACACTGAGCTCCAGTCCTGGTTTAGCTTTTGAGACAGGTTCTAAATTGTTAAGTTGTGCCTGGGATTAAACCTGGATCCTTTTCCCTCAGCCTCCTGGAGAGCTGGGATTACACGCATGCACCATCATGCCTGTCTTCACTGTGATTTTAATGAATAATAAATTTTAGCATGATCCAAGCAATAGACTTGCTGATCCATTGATGGTGCATGCAGTTACTGTTTCATGAAAATCCTGTTCTGGAGAATAGCTTTCCAAGTACCCTGGGGTTAGCCATAGCTGCAGCAGAAAAAGAAGACAGAAATGAGATGTGTAGACTGGAATTAGAGGGTA
>NW_004956561.1:2868-3778 GCF_000276665.1 Chinchilla lanigera
AATTGTTATAGTTTGTGTCTGGGTGTACCCCCAAAGCCACATGCAGTCATGGGCCAGCTTTTAGAGTTTGTGATTGATTCATAGCCCAATGTTGGAATTATGGGTGTGAGTGCTACACCTGCCCTGGGGTGGGTAGTTTGCATACAATGCAAGGGAGGGAAAGAGGCTGCTTGCTGCCACTCCTCCCCTTTTGCTCTTGTGGCTTTTGCTATCTTCTGCCACCATGAACTGTTGCCCTCTGCCATGTGCCACTCTGCGTTGGAGCCAGCCAAGTGTGGACTGAAACCTCTATGAGCTGTGAGCTAAATAAACCTTTCTTTCCTTAATTTTGGGCGTTGGGCATTTTGTCTCAGCAATAAGAGAATAGTAACCAAGACAACAATCTTGCAAAATTTACCTTTCATTGTGGATTTCCTGTAGAGGTTATTGGAGACTCCTTTGTACTCCACTCTGCCTTTTGAAAAATTTATAAATATTAATAAGTAGGCTAAAAGTCAAACAATAATGCTTTAAGCACTTGGGGCTTATTATGTATTGCATCTCATGTCAAAATGCACCAAGAACACTTGGTGTTGCACTGGCAGGCACCATAATTCTAGCCTCCTCCTGTCTTCCTGACCCTCACAGGCAAGTTTGCTTCTTGGTTCCAACATGGGTGTTCTGCCATGCTGAGCAGGCTCTTTCAGAAGATGCCTGAGATGTGCGATGTATGAAATCAGAACTATGGATTCTTCTCCCAGGTAGATAGGGAGTTGGATGTTTTCAATAATAACCACTTTATTCATGCTTCAAGGACAGAATCTGTGACAAGATTCTATGTTATCCACTGTCTTTTTCCCTGACACCATTCAGTTACCTTTAAAATTAACTTGTTTACAAGCATATGGATTGTTAATAATACCTGTAGGTG
>NW_004956562.1:0-3854 GCF_000276665.1 Chinchilla lanigera
TTTGTAATCATGTATCAAATTAATATATGCTCTGGCATCCTGGCTTGTTCAGGTTTAGCATCGTTTTGGTGGGGGGCATTGCTAGGGGCTGAACGTAGGGCCTCACGTTTGCTAAGCAAGCACTCTGTAGCTACTGAGCTACTGCCCACTCTTACCATCTTTTCCCCCCTTTGGTATGGGGAATCAAACCCAGGACCTTGTGCTTGCCAGGTAGGTGCTGTGCCACTGAGCTATATCCTTGGCCTTTGTTTGGTTTTGTTTTGTTTTGTTTTCCAGTACCGGGAATTGAACTCATGACGTTGCACTTGCCAGGCAGGTGCTGTGCTGCTGAGCTAAATCCCCAGCCCCGTCCTTACTGCTTTTTAAGGCTGATTATCTCACATGCATTTAGTGTTTTTCTTTATATATGAAACAAAAAAATAAAAAGAAAATAAATGTCATTAAATACCTGTTGTTTCTTTGGGCACGATGGTGCACACCTGTAATCACAGCAGTCTGAGATCCCAAGTTTGAGCCCAGCCTGGACAACTTAATGAGACCCTGACTCAAAATAAAAATACAATTTTATTTTATTTTTTTTTTAAGGCTGGGGTTTATAGCTCAGTGCAAAGGCCTAGAATTCAATCCCAAGTATTGCAAGGACCAAAAAAAAAAAAGGAGATACAAACCAGTGGGCTGAGTGATAAGATTATGTGGTGTTTTCTTCTGTTTCCATTTTTCTTTTTTAAAAAAGCATGTTTTGGTATCAAGAAGAGCATGGTGGGAAAATAATCTATAAACATTTTCAGTAGCCTCAAAACCAAGGAGGAATTGGGAAAAGTAAAAGAATAAATAAAACGCTAGCATTGATGAGATACTAGGCAGTTCAGCTTGGGTTTAATTAGTTGAGAATCAAGAAAGCCAAAGAAGTGGTGTGATGGAAAACCAAAGCTGAGAGTCTGCAGTCCTAGACCTTTAGAAAACTGGTGTTTGTATGTAGCATGCTGTGAGAGCCTCATAATGCTGGCCTGTGCTGTTTGGCATTTCTGCTGTTACCTGGGCTCTTGAATCTTTTAGGTTCATCTCTTTTCTCTTCTTCCTTCTTCTCCCTCATGCAGTAAAGACAGTCACTGAAGTTTGAAAAAATTGAGGATAAGATAGTATAGAGGTCCTGCACAGTAGGTAGTAAATTTGCAAAACCAATAGACTATAATAGAGTATGTTGATAGAGTTTTACATTGAGGCTTTCAAGAGGAGGCAGAGCAGCTCCCCCAGAAGGATATGCAGCCCTCTCCAGACCTGTCGTGGGAATCCTGACTTTTAAAAATTTTAACTTAGCACAATGTGTTTTAAATTATGTTTGGTCCATGCAACCATTTTGTGTTAAATAGGTAAAGGATGTATAGGTCTTACTTAAAGGAAAAATATTTTTGAGGTAGACTTTCTCATCTAGCTCATGAATAGCTAACGTGCCAAAAAGGATTGCACATCATACTTTGAGTAGTTGTATCTTAGATCATTAAAAACACTGACTTAATTTGGCATGCTCAAATTATGATTGCTTTGGGCTAAGGGCAGTGATGGCGAACCTATGGCACACATGCTCTAGTGGGCTGTTTGTTATCATTGAAAGCTCTAAAAGGTTAGCTGTCACTGGACTAGAGGAGTTAACAAAAATTCTCAGCTATAGACCCTTAGATACCTAAGTTGGGCCAGCTATGGCATGAAGAGTCCTAACCCTCAAGAAAGCACCTTGGCTTGAAGATGAAGCTGATGGCTTTGCGTACTGTTGATGATTCTGGGCAAGACTTGACTTTCTCTAGATCTTTCCCAGAGAAATGCTTGCTCTATCTGGCTCTTCTGCCAGGCCTCCATTTGTTGTCTCTCTAAGCCAAAAAACAGAATCTTAAAAGGTTTTGAACTTGGGAGGTTAGGGACAGCTTGTCCACCTTTTTTTTTTGGTACCAGGAATTGAACTCAGGACCTTGCACTTGCTAGGCAGGTGCTGTGCCATTGGTGCTGGCCCCAGCTTGTCCACATTTTGATTAAGTTACAGTAGTTGTCATTTGTATATAAGTGCATCTTAGTTTCATTCAGTAAAAAAGTGGTTATATCTAGTACCAGTGATAGGGCTAGCATTTAGTAGCTCACAGTATAGATAACATACAGTAATTCCACTGTGCAGTCCTTTGGCCCAGCATTTGACCAGCCCTGACTGACAGACTGAAATCTCCTATCTTGCAGATGCTGTTGATGGAGTGATGAATGGAGAATACTACCAGGTATAGAGTGTACTGTGTTTAATGATAATGGTTGAAAGCTTTCCTTTCCTATAATTTCAGTTGACTGAGTTATAAAGAAAAGCCAGCCCTTTGACTTTCTTGTATATATTAGTTGCTGGTATATTAACTATCAAAGTGGAAGGATTTAAAAAGAGATGCCATCAATAGGCAGGGAACTCTTAGGATGTTACTGACCTGGCCCTAGTGTTGATGACATTTATTCTCAAGAAGTGACTCTTCCCATTGATGACAGTAGCCAATTTAAACACTGTACCATGTACTGTGTCAAACACTGTAATAAGTGAATTACCAAATAATTCTCTTTCCATCTTTGTTTATAATCTGGTAAGATTAAGCTGATAATATTCCCTAGTTCAACAAATGGAGTAAGTCTCCAAAGATTAACATCAGTTTGACTCTTACCAGTTTATCTGTTAATTCCCAAGTCTTACCTACTGTAAAGAGTCTGCCCTCCCCCCATATTTGCCTGCCTTTTTATCTTTCTCTGCCTGGTGTGACTGTAGTAATAATACATTTTGCTTTTGGACTCTTTCTTAGAGTTTTCTGTATTGTGATTAGATGGTATTAAATGACCTTTTAGTAGATGGTATAATAGCATTTAGAATTCTTAGGTTCTAGGCCTTGCTTTGCTGTGTATTTTAACTTTGAAGATACCACAGATGAGGAGGCAAACGGGATAATAGTTTCCTAATATATCTGTTACCTACTCACCTCCAGCTTTCCCACTTACGTCCCACATGTTCACAGGTAAGATAACAGCTACTCTTCCTCCAGAGATTCAGGATTCAGTGTAATAATGTTGAAAGCGCTCTGTTGGCACAAGGTTGTGTTGTTGCTGTGAAGCTAATCTTTTAACATTGTACAGTGGCAGTCAGTGCTGAATGGAACCAGAGGTTCTAGTTTTTATGAAGCAAGTTTCAAGAAGGACTTCGGGCACTGATAAAGCACAACTGTGTTCTGTGTTAAGGAGAGTAACGGTCCAACAGACAGTTATGCAGCTATTTCACAAGTGGATCGATTGCAGTCAGAACCTGAAAGTATCCGTAAATGGAGAGAAGAGCAAACTGAACGTTTGGAAGCCCTTGGTAAGGAATCCCTTTCTGTCTTTGAGTGTCTATTTTCAGTAGAATGGTTGACCCGAATTCTACCTTTATTTATCCCTTTTTAATTACAGTGAGTCAGAGTGTCTGTGTCTGGGGTTTTGTGTGTGTGTCGGGGCGGGGAGGTGCTGGGAGTGGAACTCTGGCCTCACGTATGGTAAGCAAGTACCCTACAACTCAGCTACACCCCCAGCTCCTTTTTTTTCCCCCCAGGACTGGGAATTATTAAACTCAGGGCCTTCACATTACACTGTATTCTGGCCCTTTTTTTACTTTGAGAAAGGGTCTCACTAAGTTGCCCAGGCCAGACTCAAACTTGTGATCCTCCTGTTTCATCCCCACAGAGTGCTAGTATTATAGGTATATACCATCATACTTGGCTATGTGGACTTTTTATTGGCTGATGTGCTTTAAGGTACATACTTCAGGGGCTGGGGATTTAGCTCAGCGGCACAGCGCCTGCCTGGCAAGC
>NW_004956563.1:0-3854 GCF_000276665.1 Chinchilla lanigera
AACAGACTACATCTTAGATCATAAAGCATGCTTAAATAAATACAAAAGAATTGAAATAATTCTCTGCATACGAACGGATTAAAACAAAATGAAGCTAGACATCAACAGCAAAAGCAGCCAATGAAACTACGCAAATACATGGAAGTTAAATATTACACTATTGAATAATCAATGGATCACAGAAGAAATCAGGGAAGAAATAAAAAATGGAAGCAAAACATACCAAAACCTATGAGATATAAAGAAAGCAGTTCTAAGAGGGACATTTATAGCTGCGAATACTGTACATACATAAAAAGAATACACCAATCCCAAATAAATAACCTAATGATGCTGCTCAAGGTCCTAGGAAAAAAAAAAAAAGAACAAGCCAAATCTGAAACTAGTAGAAGGAAATAAATGGTAAGAATCAGAGTAATGACATTGAGCCTAAAAAACAAATACACAAAGGAACAGTCAATCAAAAAGTTAGTTGTTCTTTAAAACAACGGGAAGACAGCCTGGAAATAGGGGCAGAAGGGAAGTGGGGAGAGAAGGCTAAGTAAAAAGAATCAGAATGTGATACGTATATGTACAAGTTCCCCCGCAATTAATGTATTTACTATGTATCACAGACAAATACACTAATAAAAAAGGGGGAAAAGCGATTCAGGCCTGCTCCTTCTCTGTGACAAGCAGACATCTGATGTATGCAGTGCAGGGCCCACGTCCTCACATATGGAAGCTTACCTGATGGAGGTGAGGAGAGGTATCTGGGAAGACACACAGCTGCTGTCAAAGATCCTGCAAAACAAAGATCAAGAATGGAATAACATACTCTTAATTATTCCATAAAAACGTTTGGAAAGAACACACATGTATGTAAGAAGACACTCACTGGTTTGTGGCAACCAGATTCTAAACTCAGCTGATATATTTAATAAAACTTTTAAGGTAGCCGGGCATGGTGGTGCACCCCTACAATCCCAGCACTCGGGAGGCTGAGGCAGGAGGATCGTTGTGAGTTCGAAGTCAACCTGGGCTACAGAATGAGCTCAAGGCCAGCATGAACTGTATAGCAAGACCATGTCTCAAAAAAGAAAAAGAAAAGAAAAAAAACTTTTAAGGTATATATAAAATTCAGCACTTATGATGTGGACATAATCTATTTAAATGCTCTCACCCCAAACTTAAATGAACATTCCAAAGTAACAGTCAGGACCCCACAACTATATTCAGATACATAGCAATATGACACATACATTAAAAATGCAGTCTGAAAATGCAAACTTATCTACAAGTTCAGTGCATGTGCCAAAAGTGATTTCCCTATGACAGCCATCAGGTGAGGGTCTGACAGTGCTGTCCAAGGTGGTGCAGAGATTAAAAAAGAAAAGCACTCACGCAGAGGTGTCCAGAGGCCCTGCGGAGTACCCTGGCAGGAGAAAAGCACACTTCTCACCACATCCTCCCCTCTGCAACAGTTTCTGGGCAGTTTCCAGGCATGAGACTCTAGTGAGAGCTTCTTGCCTAATTAAATTACTAGAAAGCAAAATTACTAATGGTTACTGTAACTGAGAGGGAAATTAAAATTTTAAATAAAGCCTGCCAAGAATGCCTGCCAAAACCAGATGTATGTGTCCAGACAAGCCTGATAATGGGACATTTCTTCCTTTGTGTAAGCCATGCCTGTTTACTTAACTGACGGCCCTGCAATGTAACCTGAGGTATTTAAACTCCCTTAGCAACCCATGATGTCACACAACCCTCCAATCACAATGCACCAAATCTGTCTTTGTATCTCCCTGCTTGCTGTCCCTACAAAAGTCCCAAAACCCTGCCAGGCAGGGCTCTGACTCTGTGGGAGAGATGCCAGTCAAGCCCACCAGTATAAACTGCCTCCTAAACCTTCTTGGTGCCATTTCTTCCCGTGTTTGGTCTGTTTTCTGTAACATAGCAAGACTGAACCTTATAGTGTAAATAAACAGGAATGGGACAAATGGGCAGCTCTTGAGAAAAAGGAAACTGTTTAGGTAGAAAGAGACACAGAGATGCCATTCCTTCCATGGTGACTGACTGTTCATCTCTCAGTGACACTCACAGACTCTGAGAAACTAATGGGGCACCAGGGACACACTTCAGACCAGGCCCTTCCCTAGCAGAAATGAGGGGCCATTCAGAGCCTGGCCTATGGAACACATTCACACATACCTAAACGTGAATTAATAATAAATGCACTCTGAATTCATATAAGGTAAAACTCCCAAACTGAGAAGAATTCGCAGTTTTACACAAAACTGGAAATTCTAGACAAAAACAAAGAAAACAAAATCATTTGCCATTGTGACTGCATTAACATTCTCTACCTTGTTTTCCCCCTTTGTGTTCAAGAGAGGGCATCTCACTACATTGCCCAAGCTGGCCCTGAACTTCGGGTCTCAAGCAAACCTCCCACCTGGGCCTCCCAAGTAGCCACGACTACTGGCATCTCCACATCTCTTTTTGCTATTCTGAGACAGGGAATCACTGCATAGTGAAGGCTAACCTTGAACTCACTATATAGCCCAGGATGATCCTCCTTCCTTAGCCTCCTGAATGCTAGAATTACAGACATGTGCCACCACAGCTGACTCACATCTCTTAAAATTGACATTATTTTCTATTTTTTGTTCAAGTGACTTTAAAAATCAATTTTTAGGAAGTAACTATAGAAAATAATCAAAGCTAGGGGCTAGGGATTTAGCTCAGCACCTGCCTGGCAAGTGCAAGGTCTGAGTTCGATTCCCGGTACGGGAAAAAAAAAAAAAGAATCAAAGCTAAAACCTTAGAAACAACCACTAGTCTATACAGAATCCCAATTTTATTTTTGCTCTTTTCTGCCTGCCCACAGTCTAGGGCTCTGCAGTTTCCACTCAGCACTCGCAGGGCAGACCCCCACTATCCCAAAGTAAGAGTTTCTCTCTACCCTACAACTCTCCTTCCCAAGAGAGCACCCAGCTGGATTTCTGGGCTTCTGCAATGCTGAAAGGCTGACCATTAGCTCCCCAAGGTTGCTACAGACTCTCTATAACCCCAAAACTACATTCTCTATAACCCCAAAGCCATTAAGTATAGGTCACTGTACTAACTCTATGCAGAAGTTTGAATCTAGACCAATCTCTCTCACCATGCACTAAACTAAAATCAAAATGGATCAAAGATCTAAATATTAAAAAAGAAATCTGCTGCAAGATCAAATAGGTAAAACTCTTGAAGACAAAAATATAGGCAAGGACTTTCTGAACAGAACCCCAGTTGCACAAGGAATAACACTAAGAATCTACAAATCGGGGGGCCAGGGATATAGCTCAGGGGCACAAGCGCCTGCCTGGCAAGCAATAGGCCCTGAGTTCGATTCCCGGTACCAAAAAAAAAAAAAAAAAAAAAAAGAAGAACAAAAAAAGATTCCCGGTACCAAAAAAAAAAAAAAAAAAAAACAAGCATCTCCAAATGGGATCATGGCCAGGCATAGTGGAGCACACCTATAGTCACAGCACTCAAGAGGCTGAGGCAGGAGGATCAATACAAGTTTGAGGCCAACCTGGGATACATACTGAGTTCAAAGCCAGCCTGAACTACATAGCAAGACCATTTCTTAAAAAAAAATTCCATCTATTCCCCCTTTAGGTATCATCTCAAAAGAGTTAAAGACATTATATTACAGTGAGACACACTTTTTGCACGTTTTTAGCAGTGCAACTCATACTAAATCTTGGAAGCAGCCTATATGTCCATCAACAAATGAATGGATAAAAGAAAATGTGGCATTCACACACAGTGGAGTACTATTCCACTACGAAGATAAATTTGAGTCATTTGCAGGAAAAGCAATGCAC
>NW_004956564.1:0-1159 GCF_000276665.1 Chinchilla lanigera
ACTATCCTAGACCCTGAGACTACTCCTCACCTATATTCAGAGCCTGAGGACAAGACAGCCTTAATCAAAGCCTCACCTACCATTACTGAACCTAAGGTTTCCCCTACTTGCCCTTCTAGGCTGGAGGATGGGGCTTCTAGACCAGCTATAATCCAGACCTCTACCCATCCTTAGATGGATTTAGGCAAGCTTCTCAAGGACAGTATCCATTACAAGAAGTAAATGGATAATTTGGAACTACCAGAGTTCATGTGCCTTTTTCCCTCAGTGACCTAAAACAGATAAAGTTAGATCTTGAAAAATTCTAGATGACCCTGATAAGCACATTGAGGTATTTAAGAGCCTCACTCAGACCTGTGAGCTAGACTGGAAAGATGTAATGTTACTCTTAAATCAAACATTGACCTCTAATGAGAAACAGGCAGCATTACAGGCTGCTATTGCATTTGGAGATGAATATCATATTATTAATTTCAGAAGGCCAGAAGAAAGACAGCCAGGGAAACTACCAGTTCCCACTGGAGCCCATGCCGTCCCTACCCAAGACCCTTACTGGCCTAGCAACTATAAGGGAGATTGCAATAGGAGACATTTTCAGACATGTGTTCTTGAAGGTCTATGAAGGAAAAGAGCTAAACCATTTAATGATTCTAAACTGTCAGTGGTTCAACAAGAAAAAAGGGAACACACCTCTGCTTTCTTAGATCCTTTACAAGAGGCATTGATAAAGCACATTTCCCTAGATTCTAATTCAGTAGAGGGACAAATTATTCTTAAAGATAAGTGCATTACTCAGTCAGCCCCAGAAATTAGAAAAAAACTACAAAAAATGGCTTTTGCTCCAGATAGCTCACTTGATGTGTTAGTAAAAATTGCCTCCTCCATATTTTATAACTGCAATGAGGAGGAAGCCAAGGAGAGAAAACAAAGAGACTGAGAAAAAGCACCCACCTTTGCTGTAGCGCTAAGAGAAACAGACCCCAAGTCTGATTCTCGGGGCCCCAAGAACTCAATGACTACATTCATCTGCTACTGCTGTCAGAAGCCAGGCCACCTTAAGAGAGACTGCCCTAAGAAGTGTCCTGTGCCATGTTGTAACTGCAAAGGTGACCACTGGATGTTGGACTGCCCTCTGAAGTGAAGGCCCCAGAGTTCAGAC
>NW_004956564.1:2949-3826 GCF_000276665.1 Chinchilla lanigera
AGGATCTACTTCTAGAAGAATCAGCCATTCAAATAAAGACATGTTCCTCCCTAAACCCTGCTAACTTTTTGCCAGAAAAGGAGGAAATTGAGGCTGACAGACATGATTGTGAACAGGTAATTCTCTATACATATGCAGCTAGAGAAGACTTATTAGACACACCCCTTACTAATCCTGATATGACCCTTTTCTGTGATGGCAGCTCCTTCATGGAAAATAGGAAAAGGAAGGCAGGCTATGCAGTGGTAACTACAACAGACTTTTGAAATTTCCTCACTTACACCTGGCTCTAGTGCTGAGTTACCAGAGCTCATAGCTCTGACCAGGGCCCTACAACTCAGCGAAGGAAAAAGGGTCAATATTTATACTGATTCAAGATACACTTTCCTAGTGTTACATGCCCATGCTGCCATATAGAAGGAGAGAAATTATCTAACAGTGAATGGATCTCCTATAAAGTATCATAAAGAAATAGATGATCTTTTAGTATCTGTTTATATGCCCTCCAAGGTGTCAGTAATTCACTGTAAAGGACACCAAAAGGGAACTGATGAGGTATCTCAAGGTAATAAACTGGCTGATGCAGCAGCTAAAAAGGCTGCTCGAGGACCCCCTCTTCAGGCTTCCCTGATCTGGGAAGGGCCCCTTGATCATGCTCAACCCAAATATTCCCAGTCAGAGATCAAATGGGTTCTCTCCTATGAGTGTCAGTTCCTTCCATCAGGATGGTTATAATCAAATGATGGTAAATTGTTCATTCCTGGTGCTAGTCAATGGAAAATTATTAAGTCTTTACACAAAACCTTTCATTTGGGGAGAGAAGACCCAGCAGATGGCCTCAAAGTTATTCATAAGAAAAGGCTTTCCCAGACAATAC
>NW_004956565.1:0-1085 GCF_000276665.1 Chinchilla lanigera
TACTGTATTGAACAGCCATCAAGATATTATCAGAATGTTGAGGAATTTACACGTACCATTCAGTTATCACAAGAGTACCTTTACTCCTTCTGCTGTTGTTACAATTTCTAATGTCATGTGATTTTGGAGAATGGCTAACCTCATTACTTTTATTTCTTTCATTTAGGAGGGAAAGAGACTAGTTGAGGTATCATGTAAGACCTGTTGGATACAGTTAGTGCAGGCATGAATATGTTGAATGACATATGCTTTATTTGAATGGTTGATATTTCAGCCTGGTATTTAAGAATTTTATTGTGTGATAGCCATGGAGAGGCTTCCTTTGGAAGAAGGAAGTCTTGCCACATTGTGAGGAGTATATATAGTGAGATCTTTGACTACAGTCATTTGGGATTCCTCTGGTACTCGAGAGCTACAGCATCCACAGATCCATCCCTTTGCAAAAATGTCTGACTCATGAGTCAAGTACCTTAAAGACTATTGAGCTAGCCTTCAAACTTGGGTAATGAGTCCTAAAGTCATTATAAGCCTTTCAAAACCATACAAACTAAATTGGTGTCCCATGAGTAGACTACATGCTGAGGCATTCAGTAGCCCTTTTTTAAGCTTCTTGAATGCAAATTTGGGATTGACCTTCCAAGGGTTAGTTATGGCTATTTGCCTTCTGAAAATCATTTGTAAGCCGATGTAGGGCTTGCACAATTTAGCTAGAGAGCTCTTCCATCAGGCATAACAGTGTATCATCTACATAATTCAATGCTGTGGCTTGGGAAAATTTCTAGCACTCAATGTTGTGATAAAGCATTTGTCTGAAACGATGAAGCATGTCTCTGAACGCATGAGGAAGCACAGCCCAAGTCATTTGAGAGGGCTGGGCATGAGAATGTTCTCAAACAAAATGAAACTGGCAATCTTTATCTAAAAGAAAACACAAGGGGGCACCTTCTAAACTAACACTGAAAAACAACTGGTATCTTCCCGGGTTGGAGACAGGAGAGGACCACAGGGTGGATTTCCACAATGGCCATATTTCTCAATCTAACATTCTGTAACTTCCACTTCACACTGGGCCTTTGAACGTCCAA
>NW_004956565.1:2590-3868 GCF_000276665.1 Chinchilla lanigera
AAGAGGAGCATTCCATCTTTTCAGCATCCTTCCAGTCCATAGGCCTCAGAAAGTCGCCATATGGCTTCAGTGTACTTGTCAATGTTATCTGAAAACCTTCCTAGATCTTGTTTGATCTGTTTGAAGTCACTAAAAGAAAGGACAAATGGATATGGGTGTGAAAAAATAGAGCATTTATGTCTTGTAAGTGACACAGTCCTGGAAGGGCTTGAACAAAATCAGTTAAGGATGCACATAGCATAGAAGACACCTCAAATATTAGTAGCTTACCTTTACAATGCAAAGGGAAACTGGGAGAACTTCAGATTCACTAACAGTGGATGAACTCTTGATTTAGGTTGCCTTAGAAATCTTGTCCATGAGATCCAAAGGACAAGAGAAAGGAGCCACAAGTTCACTGATGATGGATGCATCCCATTGTGCCTTCACGGCCTCAGAAGTCTTGTTTCTTGGTGGTGAAGATATATTCTTTGAACACAAGTTAGGATTATCTCAATGCAGACAGTCTGAACTGTTTGAATGAGCTAATTCTGAACATTTTCCCTCTATTTACAGTTTAATTCTAGTCATTAAGTAGTAACACGATCAGCACCCAACACTGCATTTCATGCAGCTCTAAGAGGTAAGATACACATACATGAGTGGGTGCAGAAAAATAATGAACAGTTCTTTCTCAATATATTACAGTCAAACAATTTCCAGTGCTTAAGAATATATTCCAGGCTAAGGTCTGGACAGGTTAGAGACTTCTGTGACCATTCCCTTCCTAGGACACACAACCTCACAGGAGGTGAGCTTAACCACACACAGCTTCAGGAGGCTCAGTTACCATACTACACGCCCCCTCCAAACTCATGGGAGCCATGCTGAGCCCTGGACAGCTTAAGGAGGCTTGGCAACCATGCTTGCACCCCTCTTCCAACAACATGGGAGCCAAGCTGAGTCCCAGGCGAGCTGGAGTGGGGGGATTGATGGCCACTTCCTCCCAGCCCCAAAACAGTATGGGAAGTGCACTAAAGCACAGACAAACACAGAAGTCTCAGTGACCACACTCCACCCCACCCCAACATCTCACAAGAACTGGTCTGAGTTTGTGACAGCTGGGAAACTCTGTGAGCTGTCCATCCGCCTCCCCCACCAATGTGGGAGACAACTGACCCCAGTAAACTTCAGGAGAATCAGCAACCACACACCTCCCATGCACACTATCACAAGAGTCACATTGAGTACCATGGAATATGGGACCTTGGGCTATCAATCCCATATAATTATGGGAGT
>NW_004956566.1:0-731 GCF_000276665.1 Chinchilla lanigera
TTTGTGCATGTGTAGGGGAAAACATAATTGGGTCTGTTTTATTCAGGGTGTCAGGCATTCACTGGGGACTTCAGAATGTGTCCCTTGAGGTTAAGGGGGACTGATAGATACTTGCGACTTTCCCTCTCTAGAGATACTGGTTCCTTGGGCTTATCTGGTTACACAAGTACAGTAATCTAAGTAATTTTGCATTTTTAGACAGGTCTCTGGTTTTTCCTTTCATAGCCTTGCCTTTTTTTTTTTTAGCTGTAGGATATGGAAGCATTTTGATTGGATTTTACATATGAGGACTTCAAAGGGCTTAGTTCCATCTTTGCAGTCTTCATAGTGATATTCCTTAATTATGCTGTGTTTGGTGTTAGGTCTTGATTATATGTATGTACTGTGAGGAATTTTTATTTTCACTTTTATAGCATTTAGTTGTTCTGTGTACAGTTAGGTGGTTTGCAGCCTGCTTTTCTTTCTCTGTCTTCAGAATGATGGATGATAGACGCTGAGTTTGTTTCTACCTGGGATTTCTCCTAGATGGAATAGTCAGTGATTCAGAGAAATATTCACTCACGCTAGAAGGTCTGGTGGCACTTGCTTATTGGACTGGAGCAGTGCTGTAGGCTGAGTTTCCGGGGCTAGTGAGGATTCTAGGAGCTGCACAGTTTAAAAGCTTGCTGCTGTTTCCATGGCAGTGAAAGCTTCATTCTGGCTAGAGTGTCCTTAACTAGCAAATCAGTGCT
>NW_004956566.1:2001-3800 GCF_000276665.1 Chinchilla lanigera
AACCAGAACTGTAGGAAGACTTAAGTTCATGAACCAAGGTACCACTGTACTTTGAGGGCTGTCTTGATGGCATTGCAGCCTTCATCATCACAGGGCATCCCTAATGGCAGCCAGGGAGACTGTGTTCCCGTCTTTATATGTGTTTTGAAGACCAGGAAGACCCATGAATAATCAAAATTTAAAGACAGGCTTGTGATCCTTTCCACTGTTACTTTGTGCATGTGCACATTTCTGCTTGTGCATGCACAAGTGTGTGCCTGGAGGTATGCATGTCTTGCGGACTGGGTAGCATAGGAGTGCTGGTGAGCTGTGGGCTCTTGGCATGTACACACCCACATTATAGCCGAGTGTGGCTCCACATCCATTTGGGGATGACACCAGTATCTGGAGGGGAGAAACTGAGCTGCTTCCAGTTCCTTCTAGAAGGGTTCAGGAAGGGAATTAGCCTGATGCTTTCTGTTTACTCTGTTTTTTACCAGGCCAACCCTCTTAAGTCTGTTCCCATGGTGCTGTTCCCATGGTGCTACTGCATGCTTCTTTCCTGAGAGATGGGGTTCTGTATGTCTGGACCAGTCTGTAAGCACATGCCCTACCCCGTAAGTCCTTAAGGATTCTTCGTAGCATCCCACAGCTTTGTTGGCGATTCTCAGATTTTCCTTCACAGATTGAGAAGTAGCTTCCAGAAATGGGTGTTCCAGGCTGCTTTGAGTTAGTAGCTCTGATCAACTTCATCCCAGACCTGCATCAGTCCCTGAGAGTTGACTGCTGTCAGGGGGATCCTCTTTGTGGGAAGCCTCTAGGTGCCTGTGTAGTAAGGGCTTATTTCCTGACTTAGTCACATTCCTGTCACTGAAACAAAATATACAATACCCACAACTTAAAGAGGTAGAAGTGTATTTTGGCCTACAGTTTCGGTCCATGATGGGCTGGCTCCAAGCAGAAATGGCATGGTAGGAGAAAGCTGTTGAACCCCTGGCAGCCAGGAACAGAGTGAAGGAGCTGGGGACAAGAGTATGCCCTTCATGTCCTATACCCCAGTGACCCTCTGCACAGCACATCTAGCTATGAAGTCATTCATGGATGCATCCATTGATAAGTATAGCACCCACATGATCCAGTCACCCTTCCAACCCATGAAACGTGGAGGGACAATTTAGATCTAAACCATAGCAGTTCTCAGTGCGTTTCCTTGCCCTGCTTTGTAGAGTGCACCCACACATTAGAAGGGTCTGTGTCAACAACTGGGAGGAAAGTTTCAGCCAGGTCTTTCATGGTGCCTCTCCTAGATTCTACAGCTATTTCAGGAGATTTTCATCTGCTAGTTTTCAGGTGCATTAAGCCCATCTGACATGTCTCATTCTCTGCTAACTGGTGGGGTCACTATCTGCAGTAGATGTGGGAGATGGATGGTCTAACTACTGGCCAGCATGGGCTCATGTATTGTCATAGAGAACCAGGCAGCCCCCTGACCTGGAGAAGGACCCTTTGGTATCCACACTTTACTGCTGAGGAAGTAGGCCCAGCAAAGGTAAATGGACTCATCCGAGGTCTGCCAACTCGTTTGTGGCAGTCCTGCTGAGCTGTGTTACTGCAGACCATGGAGACTGGGCAGGATATCAGGGGTCCAGGTGACCTACTCAGAGGCAGCTCACCATAGGCTGCTGGGTAGACCTGACTGCTTATGTCCTGAGAGCCCCTGTGCTCTTGTCACCTCACCAAAGGACAGAAGTTCTCATCCTTTAAAATGGCACATAGGTACGCAATCAGTGTATGCTATTGTGATTTGTGTGGAGGGTGCA
>NW_004956567.1:0-997 GCF_000276665.1 Chinchilla lanigera
AACATTTTTACATACTCTCTTTTCCAGTAGATTTAGTATGTATGTTTTAATATTTAGATCTGTAATCTATTTTGACTTGAGTTTGGTGCATGGTGATAGACATGGGTTCAGTTTCAGTCTTCGGCATGTGGAGAGTAAGTTTTTCTAGCACCATTTATGAAAGAGGCTGTCTTTCTTTCAGTGAACATGTTTGGCCTCTTTGTCAAAGACAAGGTGACTGAGTGTGTTTGTGGTCGTAGCTGCAGTTTCCAGCCTATTCCACTAATCCTCAGGTCTGTTTTTTTGCCAGCACCATATTGATTTTATCACAGTAGCTTTTGACTATAATTTCAAGTCAGGGATTATGACGCCACCTGCCTTGCCTTTCTTGTCCAGGGTTGCTTTTGCTATCTTGTTTCAGATGAATTTTAGGAATGTTCTCTCTAATTCTGCAAGGTATTCTAATGATATTTTAATTGCAATTATGTTGAATTTGTACAATTTTGAGAGTATGGATATTTTCAGAGTTAGTTCTTCCTATCTATGAGCAAGGAATAGTTTTCCATTTTCTGAAATCTTCTTCAATCTCTTTTATCGCAGTACTGTAGTTTTCCTTGTATAGATCTTTTACTTCTTTTGCTAGATTGATTCCTAAATATTTTAATTTTTGATGCTATTGTAAAAGGCATATTTTCCTTAATTTCTCTCTCATGTGTTTCTTGCTTGTGAATAGGAATGCTATTGAGTTTTGAGTTTGATTTTGCATCCACCTAAGCTACTGAATTTGTTGATTAAGTCTAGGAGTCTTTCAGTGGAGTTTTGGGGTCTTCCATGTAGATTGTCGTGTCATCTGTGAATAATGATAACTTCATTCTTCCTTTCTTATTCTTATTCCTTTTATTTCTCTCTCTTGTCTAACTGCTCCAGCTAATGTTTCCAGAACTATGTTGAATAGGAGTGGTGACAGTGGACATCCTTGTCTTGTTCCTGATTTTAAAGTGAAAGCTCTCAGTTTTGG
>NW_004956567.1:2798-3864 GCF_000276665.1 Chinchilla lanigera
TGGTGAATTGAGGCCATTTGCATTAATGTTATAACTGAAATGTGTTGGCTTATCTTTGTCATGTTATTTACCTATTGCTGCTTTCCTACCTTTACTCTCTGTTTAATTGCTTGCTCTCTGAGGTGGTTCCTTTCTATTGTTGTTCTTGAAGTTGTGGTCATTTTTATCACTCTCTAGAATATCTTTTAGTACTCTTTGTAGAGTTGGCTTGGTGCTTGTAAAGTTCTTCAGTTGTTCTTTTGGCAGAAATATTTCATTTCTCTATGAATTGTGAAGGACAGTTTTGCAAGATACATCCATCTGGGTTGGAGATTATTTTGTTTTTGGACCTGGAATACCTCACTCCAAACTCTTTTTAATTTGATGGTTTGTGTTGAGAAATCTGCCATGATTCTGATGGGCTTTCCTTTCTCGGTGATCTGTTTGTTTTTTCTAACAGCTTTTAATATTCTGGTTTTTTGCTGGATATCTGGGACCTTGATTTTTATATGTCTGGGCCTAGTTTTATTTTGGTTATGGCCCATTGGGGTCCTATATGCCTCACTTAGGGGTGTGTCATATTCTTTTTTCATGTTTGGGAAATTTTCTGCTATTTCTTCTTCAAATATTCTTTATATGTCATTTGTGTTGACTCCTGCAGTTTCACTGACACCTATTAATCTTACATTGCTTCTCTATGCATTGTCTTGCAGTTGCTGAATTAATATTTCATGGTTCTTTGTTACTCTTAAGAGATCTTTCCTTTCATGATCGTTGGCTGCAATGCTGTCTTCAAGATCTGAAAGTTTATCTTCAGCTGTTAGTTTCATGCAAGCATTTTGCCAGCCTTCAATGGAAGTTTTGATTTCCTGAATATCTCTTTGAATCTGTTTCATGCATTCTATTTCTGTTCTGTTTGTTTATTTAATGGTTCCATAGTTTTCCTGTGCTCATCTACTTTTTATATATGTCTACTTTAGATGTACTGAGTGGTTCTTTCATTATTGATGTCACTTCTTTTTTACCTCAGAGATTATTTCTGATCTGATTTCTCCTATGGCGTGATGGAGATTTCTTTACCTCAGCT
>NW_004956568.1:0-1148 GCF_000276665.1 Chinchilla lanigera
AAAAAAAAATTCTAAAAGCCTGAGTTATCAGCCCTTTTTCCACTGCTGTTGCTTTTCTGTTGCCCAACACCTTTCTTGGTCTGTGTTATACCTTTGTTGGCAGGACCAGCCCTGAGCTCAACTTCTGGTGATCTTCAATAAACATAAGTGCTTACTACTACTACTGTGTGCATGGTTGGTAATTAAGAATCTGGATTATTACTGGGCCATACCCCTGTAACATCTTGCAAGACAGCTAAGAGACCTCACCAGACATCAAAAGCATTGACAACCCAGAGGCCTCAACAGATGTGGGCAATCATACAACCCAGCCAAAAGGGAGTGTAACTCCATTTTTTCCTCTCATCTCCTTTTTACAAGTGACTGAGATGCTTGTTGGGGTTGTGGGATGAGCAGTGACCTGGCCATGTGGAAATAACTAGGTTGTGGGGGGCAAAGGCTTCTGTCTCTATGGGAGACAGGAGGGCCCTTGCCAATCAGCTGGGCTTATATTCTGTTGCTGCTCCACACACTGTGCAAAATCTTCCCTGGAGGCTATGACACAGGCTTCAGCAGGGGTGGAACTAAATCAAGCTGAGCAAAAATGGCTGCCAGTAGACAAATGCTTTGGCATAGACTCCCAGAGCAGGGTGCAAGGAGACATAGGCCTGGTCCACCTGAATTATTGCTCTTCTCCATAGAGTACTTGGTAACATGACCTGGACTTAGGCAGCTGTTTGTTTAGCACCAAGGGTGTTTGTGGGGGCCATGTGGGTTATAAGCTCATGACAAGTACTTCCTTTCCATAGATTTCAGTATTTTCCTTCTTTTCTGATTCCCTCTTCCACTCATACTTCTGGCTGTCAGGATGTTTAATTTCTTTGGTTGCTGATTCTGGATAACTCAGGAAAGCAAAGTCATTAGTGCCTCAGTTCACAATTTGATTCTTTCCATGATTCTGGTCACAAAGTTCAATGCTGACCTTATGAGAGAATTTGATTCAGTTCTCTTCCAGTTTAGTTTACAACCAGAATCATGGAGAGATTGAGTTCATGAAATAAGGTACCACTATTAATATGTGTCTTAGTTACTTTTCTCGTTGTTGAGACAAAATACCCAAAGTCAAAGGAGAAAAGATTTGGCTCAGTTTATAGAGATTCAGTCCATAG
>NW_004956568.1:2961-3742 GCF_000276665.1 Chinchilla lanigera
TTTATGGTACTGAATACTGTCTTAGTTACTTTTCTTGTTACTGAGACAAAACAACAGACACACAAAGTTAAAGGAGTAAAAGTTTATTGAGCTCACAGTTTGTAGACATTTCAGTCCATAATCAGGTCAAGGCAAGGTGGTACATGACAGAGGGCAACAGTTCATAGCAGCAGAAGACAGCAAAAGCAACAAGAGCTAAAGAGAGGAGCAAGCCTATTTTCCTCTCTAACTTGTATGTAGGGTACCTGCCATAGGGCGGATATGGCACTCACACCCTCAATCTCAGCACTAGACAATGAACCAATCACAAACTCTAGATTTGGCCGTCTCTGAAAAGCCCACATCCCATGAGCAAAAGAGACTTTGAGGGGACATCCAGATACAAACCATAACATTCCATCCCGGGCCCCCAAAGACTCATGCACATTCCTTCATGCAAAAGGCATTTAGTCCATCTGTAAAAGTTGCCAAAGTCCTAACAGTTCAGCATTACCAAAAACTCCAAATCCCTAGTTTCCTCAGATTTAAAGCAAGCTCTTAGCCCTTATACAAATAAAAAGAAAGTTAACACTTCCAACATTCAATGGCACAAGATAAGCATTTCCATTCTCAAAGTTACAAATGGGGATACAAAGGAACGGGACCAAAGCAAGTCCAAAATCCAGCAGACCAAACATCAAGCCCTATACTTCCACGTGTAGCATCCAAGGCAATATGTGGCAAGTTGTGAGTGCCAAAGGGCTTGGGTGGCTCCACCCCTATGATACTTCTGGTGGTAGTA
>NW_004956569.1:0-1202 GCF_000276665.1 Chinchilla lanigera
ATTTGTCTGGGATGGACAATCAGCCTGAGACCAGCCTCCAAAAACTGGTTATTGCTCATAGCTATACTGGCAGTGATTTTGTGTGAAATGCTCCTTTTACTCTGGTCAGTTCTAAGGCTTCAGGAGGGATGTTACTTGAAACACAAAATGTTGTGTACTCAGGTGACAATGAATTCACTATCTAGCCAGATAGTCGGTCATTGAAAGTGGGAAAGCTGCGTTTGCAAAAATGCTTCAGTTTCTCAAAGAGCACGGTTTAATTTGATGAAGTGATTTGCGTCCTGCCTCCTTCCCATCTGCCCGCAGACCCACTTGATGGACAGTGTTTGCCTTAGGTTTTTGCTGGACGGGAGCAGAGGAGAAGAATGGAAGTCGCCATGCCCACTGAGTCCAGGGAGAGAGCGTCCCTGGTCATTTCCTGGAAGCCTGCTGTGGGAACAGATAGGAACGTGGGAAATTCACAGTCCCAGGAGCTCCTTGGGAATCGCAGAACACTCCTGAGGAGATGGGAAGGCAAAGGAGGAAAGGGGACCCTGGGAGGTCCAGTGCTGCTCGGCAGTGAACAAGACTTTCCCAAGTCTGCAGTACAACTCAGCGGGCCCAGCACATTCTGAGGAATTCTGCAGTTAGTCTTAGACTTCTAGCTTTCAGAACTGTGTGACAATTCCCTGGTGGTTTAAGCGGCTTGGTTTGTGGCACTTTGGTACTGTAGCCCTCGGAAATCAGTACACGTGCTCCACTGTGCTAAGCTGATGCCTGGCCATCCACTTCCAGGTTCATGACGCGCTCTCTGCCTGCCTGCTCCTCTTCACCACACCTCACTCTGGGCTACCTAAGAGTTTCAGCTTCTCGAAATGGACTCCCTACTTTCCCAATTTGATGGCTGTGTCCTTCCAGCCCTGCCTCTTCTCAAAATCTACTATCACTCAGGGAGAGCTTACAGTAAAATGCTTCCAGGAAGCCTGGATGAGAATAACTTCCTTAGGTAAAGCAATTTTGCACATCCCCCATCCGCCTTGCCATTCAGAGGGAAAATACATGTCCAAAGTCTCTTCAAACATTCTGTAAAAGTGAAGGCTGTTTTGTTCACTGTCTCTGTCTGAGAGGATTGCTCCTCAAAATATGGCCCTCAGACCAGATGTGTCAGGTCACAAAGTCTTGTCCCTGTCCCAGCCCTCTGAATCAGTGTCTCTAATGGAAAC
>NW_004956569.1:2727-3696 GCF_000276665.1 Chinchilla lanigera
GAGACTTCTTAGTTTCACACCAGGGGATGAACTCACTTCTTCAAAGCTCGGGCATCAAAATGAGGGAAACTGAATATGCGCATAAGTGCATATTCTCGGCCCCACTGGAATATTAGCACTGCTAGAAGCTTGGACATAACCTCAGTAACGGTCCCTGCTTAACACATTTAACTTGACATTCCCTGAAGTTCACTTTACTCCAGAGTGAGGTTACATACCAGTCACTAACATGCTGTGAGACACACTTTGGTGTAAAATGAGATGTTAACGATGAGGAGAGATGAAGAGGGAGAGAGGCAGAGATCATTTGCGCCCTGCAGTTACTTTCCAAGGGGAGTGTGCTTGAAGTTGGATGCACAATCTTTCTGTCAATTACTGAATACCATGAAGTCCTCCCTAGAATCTTGGGTTTCATGTTATAACTCAAGACAATGACCGCTCATAAAATCAAGCAGCACATGATGTGCTTTGGGAAGATAAAGTCCCTCATTCAACCCTACCAGCTTTTAATCACTGGACGCTAGAGTCATGTGCTTGACACAAGGAGATGTCTTCTTGCCAAGTGGCAGGTGAAGCCATGGAAAGGATAGTGACCACCCACCAGAGGTGCTGGACTCCAACAGCAAGGGGACAGGGAGGGAAGCTCACACTTGGCTGTGAGGAGAATCATTTTCCTAGGTTAATCTCCACCTTGAGACAAAGGGGACAAAACATTTGAGTTCAGGCTGGGCTCCCCATGGCTCTACAGACAGATTGAATTGGATTCCTGGTGTGGACGCAGAGCAAGTTGTCATCTGCAAAGCATTGCCATCATCTCTGGGCTTTCCCCGAGGTGAGGGATCTCGCAGTGCAAATCTAGGGAAGTTCTCGTGGCCACCTGTGCTCCCAAAGAGAATGACGAGACAGGGATTCCTGGGTACTTTCTCCACAGAAAGCAAAGCCAGTGCTTGAGGTGGGTCCTGCGCAAGC
>NW_004956570.1:0-1681 GCF_000276665.1 Chinchilla lanigera
GTATCTTTGAAAAAGGGGCCAAACAATTGCAGTGGAAAAAACAAAACTTTATAAATAAATGATGCTAGAAAAACTATTCTCTCTACATGCTTAAGATTAAAACTAGACCCATGTCGATCACCATGCACTAAAGTCAAAATGGAGCAAAGATCTAAATATTAAAACAGAAACACTAAATCTACTGGAAGAGAAAGTAGGTAGAAATCTTGAAGACATAAATATAGGCAGAAACTTCATGAACCAAACTCAAACTGTAAGATAAAATGGGTAGGACTCTTGAAGACATAGGTGGAGGCAAAGACTTCATGAACCAGACCCCAACTGCAAGGGAAATACTTCAAAGAATCAACAACTGAGACCTCATCATACTGAAAACCTTTTTGCCTACCCAAAGCAATCACCAACAGAGTGAAAAGACAACCCACAGAGTGGGAAAACATTTTAGTCAACTCTCCCTCAGAGGACTTATATCTAGAGCATATAAAGAATCAAAAAAATCAGACCCCCTCCAATAGAAAGGTCCAGTCCAAAACTGGGCATGTGAGATGTATACACCCTTCTCAGATGAAGAAATAGAAATAGCAAATAAATATATGAAAAAATGTTCAACAATGCTTGTCATTCGAGAGATGCAAATAAAACAACTCTGAGATTCCATTTCACCCCAGAAAGTATGGCTGTCATCAAAAAACCAACCAATAACAAATGCTGGAGGGGCTGTGGAGAAAAAGAAACACTTTCCCACTGTTGGTGGGAGTGTAGACTGCTGCAAATGTGGAAACCAGTGTGGAGATTCCTCAAAAAACTAGGATTAGAGATCCCATTTGACCCAGCTATATCCCTTCTGGGTATTTTCTCAGAAGATAAAAAACATCATGCCACAATGATATATGTACACCCATGTTTATAGTAGCACAATTTGTCATAGCTAAATTTGGAAACAACCTAAATGCCCATCAACCAAGGAATGGATAAAAAGATGCTGTATTTTTATAAAATGGAGTACTACTGAGCTATAAAAAAGGATAAACTCAAGGCTTTTATAGGTAAATTGATGCAACTAGAGACCATACTCATCAGTGAAATGAATAAGACTTGCATGTGTAAACATTGTATTGTCTCTCTAGTGTATGAAGATGAAAGAGTAAATAAGATCCAAAATACACAATAAATATTGTGAAATGGGAAATGGGATGAAACTGTTCAAAAAGAAAGAGAAACTGAGATGGGGAAAGGGGAAAAGAAGGAAAGGGAAAGGAAACATATATATGTGTGTGTGTGTGTGTGTGTGTGTGTGTATTCATTTATGAGATAGTCAAAATAGTTATACTACTAATTCCTATTAGTTTATTGAAAAGAAAGTTTGGGCTTATTCCGTTTGATCAATTTTAAGCCTATATTTTGTAGCCTGACGGCTTTGACAATAACATTATGCAATGATCTTTCTTCTTCAGGCTTCCAGAGTGCCGGCCGTATGGACATAGACTTCTGTACCTAGCTTCATGTGCATATTTGTTACCTACATACTTCTTAAGGGAAATGTCTACTTCTTTGGATTACTTAAAATAATTTTTCTCTGTTTGGTGAATTATAAGAATTTCTCATATATTCTGGATTCAGATTGTGAATGAGAAATGTGTTTTGCAAATATTTTCTTTAAGTTTGTGGCTTATCTTTCTGT
>NW_004956570.1:1936-3690 GCF_000276665.1 Chinchilla lanigera
AAAAAAAAAAAGAATAGCAATATACCAACATCACATATGTAAACAAAATAAAGCAAGAACATTAAAAATGATACAGGGTTAGTGGCTGGGGATTTAGCTCAGCGGCACAGCACCTGCCTGGCAAGTGCAAGGTCATGAGTTTGATTCCTGGTACCAGGAAAAAACCAAAAACCAAAAACAAACAAACAAAAAATGATACAGGGTTTCAAACCAAAATGATAGGAATTAACAGTGCTTGTTATATTACATATTGTTACATTCAGTGAATTTGCTCAGATTATCAGATATAAGAAAGGAACACTGTTCAAACTATTAAAGGGAATAAAAAATAATTATAAAAAACATTAGAGATGATATAGAGTTTCATCTATATCACAAGATGGTAGGAATTCACCAACAGTTGTTCTGCTGCAAACTGTCTTCAAATCATTTGCTCAGATTATCAGATGTAAACCAGGGATATAGCTCAGTGGCACAAATGCCTGCTTGCTAAATGTGAGGTCCTGAGTTCAATTCCCAATACAAAAAAAAATTCAGATTACCAGATATAAGCATGCAAAATGGGTGAAAATATAAAAATTTTAAGCATTAAATGTTCCTTTCAATAAACCATCAGACGTCAGCAGTACAGTTATCCCAGCTATTCTTCTATATACATATATATAATTTCTTTCTTTCTTTCTTTCTTTCTTTCTTTCTTTCTTTCTTTCTTTCTTTCTTTCTTTCTTTCTTTCTTTCTTTCTTTTCTTCTTTCCTTCATCCCAGTTGCTCCTTTCTTTGAGCAATTTCTTTACCTCTCATATTGTCTATTATAAATTTTGGGTTTTACTTTCTCTTTCATGTTCCTACACCAGGGAGACAATGTGATGTTTACACATGTGAATGTGATTTATTTCATTAATGAGTATGGTCTGTAGTTGCATCCATGTACCTACAAAAGCCTCAAGATTATCTTTTTTATAGCTGAGTAATACTCCATTGTATAAAAATATGACATCTTTTTATCCATTCTTCAGTTGATGGGCATTTGGGTTGTTTCCAAGATTTAGCTATGACAAATTATGATGCTATAAACATGGGTGTACATATATCACTGTAATATGATGTTTTTAATTCTTCTGGGAAAATACTGAGAAGGGGAATAGTTGGTTTAAGTGGGAATTCTAATCCCAGTTCTGTGAGGAATCTCCAAACTGATTTCCACAGTGGTTTCGCCAATCTACACTCCCACCAACAGTGAAATAGGCTTCTTTTTACCCCACAGCCTCTCCAGCATTTGTTGATTGATTTCTTGATGATAGCCATTGTTTCTGGGGTGAAATGAAATCTCAGTGTTGTTTTAACTTGCATTTCTCAAATGATTAATGATGGTGAACATTTTTTCATGTATTTATTTGCCATTAGTATTTCTTCATCTGAGAAGTGTGTATTCATCTCAGATGTCCATTGTTGGATTAGTCTTTGAATTATGGGGGTGTGAGTTTTTAAACTTTGCTATATGTTCTAGATAGAAGTCCTTTTCATGAGGGGCAGTTGGCTAAAACTTTTTCCCATTTCGTGGGTTTTCTTTTTACTCTGTAGGTGATTTCTTTGGATGTGCAAAAACTTTTCAACAGGGTGAGATTCCAGTTGTTGATTCTTTGAAGTGTTTCCTGTGCAGTTTGGTTTTTGTTCATGAACTCTCTGCCTACCCCTATGCCTTCAAGATTTCTACCTACTTTCTCTGCCAATACATTTAGTGTTTCTGTTTTAAT
>NW_004956571.1:0-1777 GCF_000276665.1 Chinchilla lanigera
TTCTTCCAGTCTTTTCCATTTATCCTCAGGTCTGGTTTTTTTTTTTTGCCAGTACCATGTTGATTTTATAACAGTAGCTCTGTAGTATAATTTCAAGTCAGGGATTCTGATACCTCCTTATTTGTCTTTGTTGCCCAGGATTGCTTTTGCTATTTTCGGTCTCTTCTGGTTCCAGATGACTTTTAGGAATGTTTTCTCTAGATCTATGAGGTATGCTAATGGTAATTTAATTGGAATTGCATTGAGTCTGTATAAAAATTTTTGGCCATTTTCACAATGCAGTTTCTTACTTTCCATGAGCAAGAACTATCTTTCCATTTTCCACAATGCACTTGGATCTCTTTTTTCAGAGTACTGTAGTTTTCACTGTGTAGATCTTTTACTTCTTTGTTAAATTGGCTCCTAAATATTTCAATTTTTTGAATGCTATTGTGAAAGTATGGTTTCTTTAATTTCTGTCCTAGTGTGTTTGTTGTTTGGGTATAGGATTGCTATTGATTTTTCAGTGTTGACTTTGTATCCAGCTGCACTACTAAATTTGTTGGTTAATTCTAGGAGTGTTTCAGAAGAGTTTTGGGGGCATTCCATGTAGAGTGTCATGCCATCTGTGAATAATGATAATTTCACTTCTTCTTTTCCTATTCTTATTCCTTTTATATCTCTCTTTTGTCTAATTATTCTGGCTAATGATTCCAGATGTTGAATAGGAGTGTTCACAGTGAACATTCTTGTCTTGTTCCTGATTTTAAAGTGAAAGTTATCATTTTTGGTCCATTTGCTATGATGGTGGTTGTTGGTTTGTCATAGATGGCTTTGATCAGGTTGAGGTAAAGACCATCTATTCCTATTTTCTGTAAGGGTTCCTATCATGAATGAGTGTTGGACTTTGTCAAAAGCTTTTCTTGCATATATTGAGGTGATTATGTGGTTTTTGTCTTTGGCTCTAATTATATGGCATATTACATTGATTTATTTGTGTATGTTGAACCATCCCTGCATCCCTGGAATGAATCTTACGTGGTCATGGTGTATTATCTTTCAGATGATTTGCTGAATTCTGTTTGCTAGTATTTTATTGAGTATCTTTGCATATATGTTCATTAGGGAGACTGGCCTGTAATTCTCTTTTTTGTTTGGGTTTTTTACTTGTTTTGGTATCAGTATAGTACTTGCCTGCTGAAATGAATAAGGGAGTATTGCTTCCCCCTTTTCAATTTTATTAAAAAGTTTGAGGAGTGCTGGCATTAAATTTTCTCTGAATGTTCTGTAGAATTTGGCTGAGAATCCATTAGGACCTTGGCTTTTCTTTGTTGGTAGGTTTTTAATTAAGTTTTCAATTTCATTAGTTGATATTGAGTTATTTGCAATTTTTATATCTTCTTAATTCAACTTGGTAATTCATGCATACCTAGGAATTTGTCCATTTCTTATGTATTTTCCATCCTATGGGAATAAAGATTTTCAAAGTAGGTATTGATAATCTTCTGAATTTTTATAGGATCTGTAGTGATTTCACCTTTTTCATTTCTTGTTGCTTGAATTTGAGTTTTTCTTTCCTTTTTAGATAAGGTTGTCTAAGATTTTACCAATTTTATTTATTCTTTCATGAAAGAACTCTTTAATTCATTAATTCTTTATAATGTCTTCTTTGTCTCAGTTGTATTTATTTCTGCCCTGATCTTTATAATTTCCTCCCTACTTTGGGCTTTAGGCTTGACTTGTTCTTCTTTTTCTAAAAGTTTGAGGAGCAGCATTAGGCTGTTTATTTGTTCTCATT
>NW_004956571.1:2349-3386 GCF_000276665.1 Chinchilla lanigera
ATTCTTGGTTTGAAATTCAAGCTATCTGCAATCAGAATACTTATACCTGATTTTTTTCTCGGTTCCTGTCCCATGCAGTACTGTTTTCCATCCTTTGACTTTCAGTCTATAAATTTCCTTTTGAGTTAAATGTGTTTCTTGTATATAGCATATAGTTGGATTTTGTTTCTTGATTGACTCTGCCAGTCTGCTTCTTTTAATTGGTGAATTGAAGCCATTTACATTAATGGTTACAACTGAAAAGTGTTGGATTATCTTTTCATGTTATTTTCCTGCTTTTGGTTTCCTCCTTTTACTCTGTGTTTAATTGTCTTTCTATTGTTGTTCTGGAAATTATGGTCATTTTTATCTCTTTCTAGAATATCTTTTAGTACTCTCCGTAGGGTTGGTTTGACACTTGTAAAGTTCTTTAGTTGTTCTTTTTCTTGGAAATATTTTATTTCTCCAGTAAATTTGAAGGATAGTTTTCCAGGGTATATCAATTTGGGTTGGCAATCACTTTGTCTTAGGACCTGGAATGCTTCTCTTCAAGCTCTTCTTGCTTTGATGGTTTGTGTTGAGAAATATGCTGTGAATCTAATGGGTTTTCCTTATAGGTGATCTATTTCTTTTCTCAAATAGCTTTTAATATTCTATTATTTGCTGGATTTCTGGCATCTTGATTATTATATGCCTGGGTGTAGCTTTATTTTGGTTATGGATAGTTGGAGTTCTATATACCTCACTTAACTGTATTTTTTTCCCATGCTTGGGAAGTTTTCTGCTATTACTTCTGCAAATATTTTTGTGTCATTTGTGTTGACTCCTGATGTTTCATTGACACCTGTTAGTCTTATGTTGTTTCTCTTCGCATCATCTTGCAGTTGTTGAAATGATATTACCTGGTTCCTTGTTATTTTTAAGAGATCTCTCCTTTCCATACATATTTATGATTGTTATCTCTTCCTCTTGAAGTTTTCCCCTAACAAGTATGTAGTGACACTCTTTATCTCTTTTAATCATTCTTGCTTTGAAGTTGGTTTCAACCTTTCCTTTCA
>NW_004956572.1:0-1287 GCF_000276665.1 Chinchilla lanigera
CTTTAATCACCCTCAGACTACTCCCCCTTGCTCTGCACACCCCGTATTTCTGGGCACTCTCTAAAGCAGTTCTGGAGGGTCCTTTATGTCTAGTTGCACTATTGTGCTGCCTCAATGTCCTGATTGGACTGAAAAATGTATCTTTTTCACAGTCATTTTTTCCTTTGAGGAAGAGCCAGAAGTGACACGGTGCCAAATCCAGGGAATAAGGTAGCTGAGGACACACTGTCACGTTTCTATTGGCTGGCACTCGGCAGTAGTACTCGCTGTTTTTTAAGAAACATACTTCATGAAGACATGAAGGAGGTCTTACAGAACTACTTCAGAAAGCGTCCAGAACACGGTGGGGTGTTAGCGAAAGGGAGGCTTTGAAGGGGGATTCATGGCATTAATGGCAATGTGTCTCACTACAGCAATTTTCAGGCACTATTCCATCACTCCTCTATTTTACTCCACTCGGGGCATACCGTGGAATGATTCTTTACGTCTCCACAACTGAAACTCTTTCCCCAGTATCTCAGTGCTAGTCCCTGATAAAACACAGCCAGTGCCCCGTCGCTACTCCCAGCACTCAGGAGGGTGGGCAGGAGGATCGTTCGAGTCTCACAGCAGTGAGGCTCTGTCTTACTTAAATCACCCAAAACAAAAACACCACACAAGCAAACAGCTGTGCGGGAGCAGGGAGAGGTTAACAAGGGCGGGAGTCCCGCTGGCATCTCACATACGCGGTGCCCGGGTAGGCAGAAATCTGAAGGGGTCTCCCGGTCCATCCTCGTACAGCGAGGATTCTGTCTTAGATTATAACTGACTCGGGTAACTCCGTAAATGAGCGGCTTGAAAGGCAGGACCGACAGCGCTGCCCGGGACTTTTCTGGGGAGGTGGCACAGCTGTTCAGAGCGTATACCCGGGGCTGCCCCTCTGCTCCAGCTGCCCGGCATAAACTCCCTGCACGGCTGTGGCCGCAGGGTACTGCGTGGGCTGCTTCCCTCCAGGCCTGAGTCTAACTTGAGGAAGGAACGAGAAAAAAGACTGGCATGAGCTATTTTCCTGGGACTTAGGAGCCAAGGATAGAGCCCTGTAGCATAAGCGCCTGCCTGGCAAGTGCAAGGCCCTGAGTTCGATTCCCGGTACCAAAAAATGAAGCAACGAAGTGAGCTCAAGGCCAGCCTGAACTGCACAGCAAGACCCTGTCTCAAAAGAGCCAAAAAACAAAACCAAAAAAACCCCTGGGACTTCTTTCCTCCCTTAGGACTAAGGACGAGTTGGTCAGAACTATCCTGTGGCCA
>NW_004956572.1:2782-3907 GCF_000276665.1 Chinchilla lanigera
TATTTTCTGGTGCAGGGAACTGAACTCACAGCCTCACGCTTGCCAGGCAGGCGCTGTGCCTTTGAGCTAAATCCTCAGCTCCTGGGATTGAGATTCTATTTGTTGTTTTGTTTGTTTGGTACCGGGAATCAAACTCCTGACCTCAGGCTTGCTAGGCAAGCACTTACGCCGCTGAGTTATATCCCCGGCCCCGAGATTCTAAATAAACAGCAATCACCTTGAAAAAGCCAGGGAGAGTCACTGGCCCAAGCCCCTGCAGGAAAAGCCCCTGTTCTGTATTCATGCCCGCTTGCTACGTGACTGGCTTCCCCATTTGATCCCAATTTAATCAATTTTACCTGAACAATTCTACTTGTAATCTTATTGGCTGACCATAGCTTTGTCCCACCTCATGCCCACCTTGTAATTTCCCATTTTCTCCCCTGTCTTGGCCCTGCCTCACCTCGTGGTTTTGCTCTATAAAAGTCCCTAAAAAGACAGAAACTTGGGCAACCCAATCGGGCCCCCTTCTTTCCCTCTCTTGGACAGAAGCTTCCTTTCCCTCAATAAATATATTTTGCTGTTAATCTCCGTTGTTCCTAAAATTCATACTTCGATTTTAGAGAATACCAACTTGTCCCAGATACCATTCAGGTTGACAGTTTCTTTCCTTTGTATGAGTTGCACTTTCTTTTGTTTCTAAGAACCTGTACAACGGTAGAGCAGACGCCTACCATGTCTGAGGCCATAAACCAAAACCTCTTTGGTTTTCCTGCAAACAAAAGAGTGCCGGGCAGTGTACCTGTAATCTCAGCGCTTGAGGGGCTGAGGCAGGAGGATTGCTGCTCTTTGGAGGCCAGCCTGACTAGATAGTGAGACGAAAATGTACATCAAAAAGGATGTGGAGGAGCCGGGCGTGGTGGCGTACACCTGTACTCCCAGCAATCTGGAGGCTGAGGCAGGAGGATCACTGTGAGTTCGAGGCTAGCCTCGGCTACAAAGTGAGTTCAAGGCCAGCCAGAAGTGCATAGAGAGACCCTGTCTCAAAAAGATGAAAAAAAAAAAAAAAAAAAAAGAGGTGGAGAGACCATCCACAAGTAACAAAGCTTTAAATATACGTAAAACATTAACAGCGTTCCAAAAGTC
>NW_004956573.1:0-1760 GCF_000276665.1 Chinchilla lanigera
AATTTAAACTCTTCCTTTCCTATTCCTTTTATTTTCTTTTTCTTGCCTATTTGCTCTGACTAATGTTTCCAGAGCTATGTTGAATAGGAGTGGTGATAATGGACATCCTTGTCTTGTTCCTGATTTTAGAGTGAAAACTTTCAGTTTTTGACCATTTAATATGATAGCCATTGGTTTGTCATAGATAGCTTTTATAAGATTGAGGTAAAGACCATCTATTTCAATTTTCTGTAGGGTTTTTATTATGAATGGTTGCTGGACTTTGTCAAATGTCTTTTCTGTATCTATTGAGATGATCATGTAACTTTTGTCTTTGGTTCTGTTAATATGGTAAATGTAATAACATTTATTGATTTTCATATGTTGACCCACCCCTGCATCCCTGGGATGAATCCTACTTGGTCATAAGTATAATCTTCTTGATGATTTGCTGTATTCTGTTTGCCAGTATGTTATTAAGGATTTTTGCATCTATGTTCAATAGGGATATTGGCCTTTAGATTTCTTTTTTGGTTGCATTCTTCTCTGGTTTTGGAATCAGGGTAATACTGCTTCCCTTTCAATTTTTAAAGAGTTTCAGCATTAGTGGCATTTGTTCTTCTCTAAATTTCTTGCAGAATCAAACAGTGAGAGCCTGGGCTTTTCTTTTTTAGTAAATTTTTAATTACATCTTCAATTTCTTTGGGTGATATTGGGTTATTTATAATTTTTATATCTTCTCGATTTAGTTTTGGCAATTCAATTGTTTCTAGGAATCTGTCCATTTCCATCTTATTAGAATATAGGTTCTCATAGTTGGTATTGGTGGTCTCCTGGGTTTCTGTGGGATCCACTGTGATTTCTCCCTTTTCATTCCTAGTTGCTTGAATTTGTGTTTTTTCTTTCCTCTTTTTGATGAGATTAGCTAATGGTTAACCAATTCTATTAATTCTTTCAAAGAACCAACTTTTCAATTCATTATTCTTTGTATGGTTTTCTTAGTCTCTATTCCATTAATTTCTGCTCTTATCATTATAATTTCCTCTCTCATATGAGCTTTGGGTTTGATTTGTTCTTCTTTTTGTAGAAATTTGAGGTTCAGCATTAGGTTGTTTATTTGAGCTCATTCTGTTTTCCTGGTGTGTGAGTTCATCGCTGTATATTTCCCTCATGGGATTATTTCATTGTGTCCCATAAATTTCGGTATGTTGTATCAGAATTATCATTTAATTGCACATACTATTTAATTTCATCTTGAATTTCCTCGGTGACCCACTGGTTGTTCAGAAAGTATTGTTTAACTTCCATGAGTTAATGTAGTTTTTGCTATTTCCTTTGTTGTTAATTTGCAGTTTCATTGGGCTATGGTCAGATAGTGTGCATGGGATGATTTCAATTCCTCTACATTTACTTAAGCATGTTTTGTCAGCTAATATATGGTTTAATTTGGAGAACATTTTGGGTGCAGCTGAGAAAAATGTGTATTCTAATGTTTGGGGGTGGAACACTGTAGACATCTACCAAGTCCATTTGTTCACAGACTTGGTTTAATTCTAATATTTATTTGTTGATTTCTTTTGTCTAGTCGATCTATTTGTGAGTGGGGTATTAAGATCTACTACAGTTTTGTTAGTTTTATTTGGTTTTTCTTTTTTTCTTTTTTCTTTTCTTTCTTTTTTTTTTTAATGTCTTTTTGAGACAGGGTCTCGCTATGCAGTTCAGGCTGGCCTTGAGCTCACTTTGTAGCCCAGGCTGGTTTCAAACTCACAACAATCCTCCTG
>NW_004956573.1:4685-5896 GCF_000276665.1 Chinchilla lanigera
TTTTTGCCAGTACCATGCTGATTTTATCACAGTAGCTTTGTAGTACAATTTCAAGTCAGATGTAGTGATGCCTCCTGACTTTTCTTTGTTTCCCAGGATTGCCTTCACTATTCTAGGTCTCCTCTGGTTCCAGATGAATTTTAGGAGTATTTTCCTCTACTTCTGTGAGGTATGCTAATGGTATTTTGATCAGGATTGCATTAAATCTATATAACAATTTTGGATGTGTGGCCATTTTCACTATGTTGGTTCTTCTTATCTATGAGCAAGGGATATCTTTCCATTTTCTGATATCCTCTTCAGCGTCCTTTATTAGAGTAATGTCATTTTCACTGTATAGGTCTTTTACTTCCTTTGTTAGATGGATTCCTAAGTATTTTATTTTTTTGGATTCTATTGGGAAGGGTGCAGTTTCCCTTATTTCTCTCTCAGTAAGTTTGTGTACAAGAATGCTATTTTTTTTCTTGTCTTTTTGAGACAGGGTCTTGCCTTGCAGTTCAGGCTGGCCTTAAGCTCACTTTGTAGCCCAGGCTGGCCTCAAACTTGCAACGATCCTCCTGCCTCAACCTCCCAAGTGCTGGGATTACAGGCATGAGCCACCACTCCCAGCTGCTATTGATTTTTGAGTATTGACTTTGTATCCAGCCATGCAACTGAATTTTATTAATTCTGTGAATCTTTTGATGGAGTTTTTGGGGTCTTCTATGTAGAGTATCATGTCATCTGTGAATCATGATAGTTTCACTTCTTCCTTCCCTATCCTTATTCCTTTTATTTCTTTCTCTTTTCTAATTGCTCTGGCTAATGTTTCTAAAACTATATTGTAAAGGAGTGGTGGTACTGCACATTCTTGTCTTACTCCTGATTTTAGAGTGAAAGTTTTCAGTTTTTGTCCATTTAGTATGATGTTGGCCATTGATTTGTCATAGATAGCTTTTATCAGATTGAGATAAAGACCATCTATTCCAATGTGCTGTAGGCTTTTATCATGAATGAGTGCTGGACTTTATAAAAAGCTGTTTCTGCATCTATTGAGATGATCATGTGATTTTTGTCTCTGACTCTGTTGATATGATGTATTACATTTATTGATTTTCATATGTTGAACCATCCCTGTATTCCTGGGATAAATCCCACCTGGCCATGATGTATAATCTTCTTGATGATTTGTTGAATTCTGTTTGCTAGTACCTTAATGAGGATTTTTGCAT
>NW_004956573.1:6991-8343 GCF_000276665.1 Chinchilla lanigera
TCTGTGACTCATTGGTTGTTTAGGAGGGTATTATTTAATTTCCATGTGTTTATAGGGTTTTTGTGATTTCTTTAGCCATTCTTTTTAAATTTCATTGCACTAAGGTTCAGATATTATGCATGGGATAATTTCAATTCCTTTAAATTTACTTAAGCAAGTAAATTTGAAAACATCTACTAAATCCATTTGTTCACGGGTTTGGTTCCGGTCTATTATTTCTTTGCTGATTTTTCGTCTAGTTGATCTATCTCTTTGTGACAATGGCATATTGAGGTGTCCTGTTACAATTGTGTTACTGCTTATTTGATTTTTCATGTCTATTAATAATTGTCATACATAGTTGGGTGCTGCTGTATTTGGTGATTCTATAGTTAGGATTGTTATCTCTTCCTCTTGAAGTTTCCCCCTAACAAGTATGTAGTGACCTTCTTTATTCCTTTTGATCATTCTTGATTTGAAGTTGACATTTTCTGCAAAAAGAATTGCTTCCTCTGCTTTTTTCTGGGTTTCTGTTGCATGGAAGATTGTTTTCCATCCTTTTATTTTCAGTCTATGAATTTCTTTTTGCATTAAATGTGTTTCTTGTATACAGCATATTGTATCTTATTTCTTGACCCACTCTGCCAGTCTCTTTCTTTTGACTGGTGAATTGAGGCCATTTACATTAATGGTTATAACTGATATGTATTGGTTTATCTTGGGCATGGTATTTTCCTTCTGTTAGTTCCCTGCTTTGCCCCTCTCTTTAATTGCTTGCCCTTCCTGTTGGTTTCTTTCCGTGGTTGCTCTTGGAATTGTGGTCATTTTTATCTCTGTCTAGAATATCTTTTTTTACTCTTTGTAGCATTGATGTGGTGTTCATAAATCTCTTCAGTTGTTCTTTGTCATGGAATATCTTATTTCTCCACTAACTTTGAAAGATAGTTTTGTGCAGTACATCAGTCTGGGCTGGAAGTTGTTGTGTTTCAGGACTTCAAATACTTAACTTCAAGCTCTTCTTAACTTGAGGGTCTGTGTTGAGAAGTCTGATGTGATTCTTTTTTTTTTTTTTGTACCAGAAATCAAACACACAACCTTGTGCTTGCCAGTTACGCACTGTGCCACTGCACTAGATCCCCAGCCCCTGCTGTGATTCTAATGAGCTTTCCTTTGTAGGTGATCTGTTTTCTCTCTCTAATAGCTTTTAATATTTTATTTTTGTGCTGAATTTCTGGAATCTTTATTATTATATGTCTTAGTGTAGTTTTATTTTAGTCAGGAATGTTTGGGGTTCTAAATGTTTCATTTATTTGTATGTTAAATTCTTTATCCACACTTGGGAAGATTTTTGCGGTTATTTCTGTGAAGAGTTT
>NW_004956573.1:8443-9779 GCF_000276665.1 Chinchilla lanigera
TCTTAGCTATCTTGTGTTTTATACATATATATTTCCCTTCCTTCTTTCTTTCTTTTCTTCTTTCCCTCATCCCAGTTGTTCTTTCTTATTAAGCAGTTTCTTTCCCTTTCACAATATCTATTGCACCTTTCACTTTTATTTACCCTTTCAGGTTCTTACACTAGGGAGACAATATGGTGTTTACATATGCAGGTCTGATTTGTTTCGCTTATGAGTATGGTTTCTAGTTGCCTCCATTTACCTATAAACACCTCAAGTTTAATCTTTCTTTATAGCTTTTATCTTTCTTTATAATATTCCATTATATAAAAATATTACATTTTTCTTATCCACGCCTCAGTTGATGGGCATCTGGGTTATTTCCAAAGTTTTGCTATGACAAATTGTGCTGCTGTGACCATGGGTGCACATATATCACTTTGGTATGATGTTTTTAATTCTTCTGGGAAAATACCCAGAGGAGGAATAGCTGGGTTGAATGGCACCTCTAATTCTAATTTTTTGAGGATTTTCCAGACTGATTTCCACAGTGATTGTACCAGTCTACACTCCCACCAATAGTTAAGAAGGTTTCCTTTTTCCCTGCAGCCCCTCCAGCAGTTGTTGTTGGTTGATTTCTTGATGATAGCCATTCTTACTGGGGTGAGATGAAATCTCAATGTTGTTTTAATTTGCATCTCTTGAATGACCAATGATGTTGAACATTTTTTCATGTATTTATTTGCCATTTGTATTTCTTCATCTGAGAAGTGTGTATTCATCTCAGATGCCCATTTTGGATTCAGTCTTTGAATTTAGGGGGGTCTGAGTTTTTTCAATTCTTTATATGTTCTAGATATTAGTCCTTTGTCTGAGGGACAGTTAGCTAAAATGTTTTCTCACTCTGTGGGTTGTCTTTTCAATCTATTGGTGATTTCTTTTGAAGTACAAAAGCTTTTTAGTAGGATGAGATCCCAGTTGTTGATTCTTTGAAGTGTTTCCCACTCAGTGTGGGTTTTGTTCATGAAGGCTGTGCCTACCCCTATGTCTTCAAGATTTCGACCTACTTTCTCTTCCAGTAGATTCAGTGTTTCTGCTTTAATATTTAAATCTTTGATCCATTTTTACTTTAGTTTAGTGCATAGAGATAGACATGGGTCTACTTTTAGTCTTTGGCATGTAGAAAGCCAGTTTTTCCAGCACCATTTATTAAAGAGGCTATCTTTCTTCCAGTGAACATGTTTGGCACCTTTATCAAAGATAAAGTGGCTGAGTGTGTTTGAGGTTGTGTCTGCATCTTCTAATCTGTTCCACTGGTCCTCAGGTCTAATTTTTGCCAGTACCATGCTGATTTTAT
>NW_004956574.1:0-3767 GCF_000276665.1 Chinchilla lanigera
CCTCCTATGCATATTATCTGATCACAGTGCAATGAAATTGGAAATTAATGACAAAAAGAACTCCAAAAACTCCATAAACACTTGGAAATTAAACAACAACATCCTGAACAACCAATAGGTCACAGAAGAAATTAAAGAAGAAATTTAAAAATACCTAAAAACAAAAATGTAAATACAACTTACCAGAATCGGTGGGATGCAATGAAAGCAGTCCCCAGAGAGAAATTTATAGTGGTGAACTCACACATAAGGAAGACAGAAATAGAACAAATAAATAACCTAATGCAGCACCTCAAACTTTTAGAAAAAGAAGAACAAGTCAAGCCCAAAGCCCAAAGAAGGGAGGAAATTATGAAGATCAGGGCAGAAATCATGAAGATCAGGGCAGAAATCAATGCAATTGAGACAAAAAAAAACTACAAAAAATAAATGAATCGAAGAGTTGGTTCTTTGAAAGAATAAATAAAATTGATAAACCCCTAGCCAACCTTCTCAAGAAAAGAAAGGAAAAAACTCAGACTCATGCAATAAGGAATGAAAAGGATGAAATCACTATAGATCCTACAGAAATTCAAAAGATCATTAAAACCTACTTTGAAAATCTTTACTCCCACAGGATAGAAAACTCAGGAGAAATAGATTCCCAGATATGTACAAATTATCAAAGTTGAGTTAAGAAGATTTAAAAATCCTGAACAACCCAATATCAATTAATGAGATTGAAAACATGATTAAAAACTTATCAACAAAGAAAAGCCCAGGCCCTGATGGATTCACAGTGGAATTTCACAAGAAATTCAGAGAAGATTTAATACCAACACTCCTCAAACTCTTCAATGAAATTGACAAGGAAGCAATTCTCCCTAACTCATTTCTGGAGCCAAGTATTATACTGATACCAAAACCAGAGAAAGACCCAACCAAGAAAGAAAGCTACAGATCAATCTCCCTCATGAACACAGATGCAAAGACACTCAATAAAATACTAGCAAATAGAATGCAGCAAACCATTAATAAAATGATACACCATGACCAAGTTGGATTCATGCCAGGAATGCAGGGATGGTTCAATATTTGCAAATCAATAAATATTATACATTGCATCAATAGAGCCAAAGACAAAAACCACATGATCATCTCAATAGATGCAGAAAAATCTTTTGACAAAGTCCAACATGCATTAATGACAAAAACCCTACAGAAAATAGGAATACATGGTATTTACCTCAATCTAATCAAAGCCATCTATGACAAACCAACAGCCAATATCATACTAAGTGGACAAAAACTGAGAGGTTTTACTTTAAAATGAGGAACAAGACAAAGATGTCTGCTGTCACCACTCCTATTCAACATAGTTCTGGAAGCATTAGCCAGAGCAATTAGACAACAGAGAGAAATAAAAGGAATAAGGATAGGAAAGGAAGAAGTAAAACTATCACTATTTGCAGATGACATGATACTTTACATGGAAGACCCCAAAAACTCCACAAGAAGACTCCTTGAATTTGTCAACAAATTCAGCAGTGTAGCTGGATACAAAATCAACACTCAAAAGTCAATATCATTCCTATACACAAACAACAAACAGACTGAGACAGAAATAAAGGAAACCATACCTTTTACAATAGCATGCAAGAAATTGAAATATTTAGGAATCAATCTAACAAAAGAAGTAAAAGATCTATTCAGTGAAAACTACAGTACTCTAAAAGAAAGAGATTGAAAAGGGTTTCAATAAATGGAAAAATATTCCATGGAAAGGAAGAACCAACATTGTGAAAATGGCCATACTACCAAAATTGCTGTAGAGATTCAATGCAATTCCCATTAAAATACCATTAGCATACCTCACAGATCTAGAGAAAACATTCCTTAAACTCATCTGAAACCAAAAGAGACCCAGAATAGCAAAAGCAATCCTGATCAACAAAGACAAGTCAGGTGGAATCACAATCCCTGCCCTGAAATTATACTACAAGCCTTCTGTAATAAAATCAACACGGTACTGGCTAAACAACAGGCCAGAGGATCCATGGAACAGACTGGAAGAAACAACCACAACCACAAACACACCCAGCCACATAATCTTTGACAAAGGGGCCAAGAAAACTCACTGGAAGAAAGATAGCCTCTTTAATAAACGGTGCTGGAAAAATTGATTTGCCATTTGCCAAAGACTGAAAATAGACCCAAATCTATCACCATGCACCAAATTCAAATCAAAATGGATCACAGATCTCCATATTAAAACAGAAACACTAAATCTATTGGAAGAGAAAGTAGGTAAAAATCTTGAAGACAAAAAGGCAGAGTTCATGAATGAAACCAAACTGCATGTGAAATAGTTCAAAGAATCAACAACTGGGATTTCATCCTACTGGAAAGTTTCTGCACATCTAAAGAAATTATCAGCAGAGTAAAAAGAAAACCCACAAATTGGGAAAAAAATTTAGCTGACTGTCCCCCAGACAAAGGTCTTCTATCTAGAACATATAAAGAATTAAAAAACATCAACCCCCCCCCCGCCAAATTAAAAAACCCAATCCAAAAATGGGCAGCTGAGATGAATACACACTTCTCAGATAAAGAAATCTAAATGGCAAATAAATACATGAGAAAATGTTCAACATCATTAGTCATTCAAGATATGCAAATTAAAACAACATTGAGATTTCATCTCACCCCAGTAAGAATGCTTAGCATTAAGAAATCAACCAATAAGAAATGTTGGCAAGGCTGTGGAGAAAGAGGAACCCTTCTCCACTGCTGGTGGGAATGCAGACTAGTGAAACCACTGTGGAAATCAGTTTGGAGATTCCTCAGCAAACTGTGTCGAGAGGCCCCATTCAACCCAGCTATTCTCCTTCTGGGTATTTTCCCAGAAGAACTGAAAACATCATAACACTGTGATATATGTGCACCCATGTTTATAGCAGCACAATTTGTAATTGCTAAATTATGGAAGCAACCCAAATGCCCATCCACTGAGGAATGGATAAAAAATTATGGTACTTTTACCACTTTGAAGATACCACCATGTATTACAGCAGCCATTGATAATTTCCTACCAATCTGTCCATAACTCTGTAATGTTTCTATTGTTCCTACGCTATTTCGTAAATGGATGTATGTTTATTACTATGTGTTTTCAACAACCACCATTGAGAATAGTCAATGATTATTTAACTGATCACTCATGTATAGCTCTATTTATTTTCTCTAGAAACCACTTTGGAGATACCAAAGTATAGTACAGCAACCGCTGATAATTTCCTACCATTTTTGTCTATAACTCACTATTATTTATTTGTTTTCCTGAGAAACTATCTTGAAGATACCAATAGGTAAAATAACAAACATTGATAATGTCCTACCACTTTGCCTGTAATTCAGTAAATCCCCCTATTACTATGTTATCCTTCTTTTACTCTTTTAAATTAAAACAAAAGTAATTAAGGAAAAAAGTTATGGTACTTTTATATAATGGAATATTACTCAGCTATAAAGAAAGATAAACTCGAGGCTTTTACAGGTAAATGGTCACAACTAGAGACTGTACTCATAAGTGAAATAAACCGGACCTCCATGTGTGAGCAACGTATTGTCTCACTAGTGTAAGAACCTGAAAGAGTGAATAAAAATTAGGAGATATGATAGACATTGCAAAATGAAAAGAAACTACTCAAAAGTAAAGAGCAACTGGGATGAGGGAAAAGAGGAAAAGAAAGAAGGGGAAATTATGTATGTATGTATGTATATATATA
>NW_004956575.1:0-1095 GCF_000276665.1 Chinchilla lanigera
CCGAACTCACGACCTTGCGCTTGCCAGGCAGGCGCTTTTGCCGCTGAGCTAAATCCCCAGCCCCGACTCCTAACTGTTTTAATCTTGGGTAAACATGCCTTTCTCTCCCAGTTTGCCCACTGCTGTAATATCATTTCCATTTCCATGGCATTAAAGAGCCGAAGGCATGTCTGTCCAGTACTGTAACTTTCAAGACTTTTATTTTGCAGTGATACATATATATCGGTGGGAAAAGAGATGACTATGGGCCTTTGTCACATGTTCCATAAGTTCCAGTTGCCTGCAGTCCCTGAATTCCCTAAGTTCTCTTGACTTGCCCACACACTATGAGCACACCTTCCACCTTGGTATCCTGGAGATGCTCATGGGAATGGCCTATGACAGAATGGAAGTAAAGCATAGAGCTTCAGCTGAAAGCAGCTTTTATTCTGTCTATATCTCCATACAGCAGGAAGCAGTTGAGCCTGTTTTGGCTTTTACAGTGGTGACATCTGAAATGTAGTGCAGGTGGTGAGGCTATAGAGAGCATGTGTGCAAGGGCAGACAGTACTTTTTAGTGAGTCACTAAGATTGGTTTTGGGTTGCAGACCTAGAGATTTGGCAGGTCTTTGTGTCTATGCCCATTCTTATACATGGTGATTGAGGAGTTCGTGTGTCCAGTGCACCTGTGGAATCAGTGGCTTTGTGGTAATGGTGATTGTGCACGTCAGAAAACATGTAAATGTGACTGGATGTTTTTTTGTAATTATGCCATGGAGCATAATAGATTTAGTAATGTCTTTGGGATGGAGGACAAGGATGTTGACAGTGTCACATAACAAAGAGAACAACCCTTATTAGAAGTAAATCTTTGGCCAAAATATTGCTACACTAGTGCTGTGCTTCACAAACTGCTGTAGGTTTGTATTCTTTCCGTATTATGCCCCTGCTTATCACTACTAGGTTACACTTGATGGCTTCACGTACATGTTTTACACTGGCTGTAGGACCTAGATACTGATGAGCACTGCATATGTGCTTTATCACTGAGCTACACCCAAACCTCAGGTACATATATTTTTAGTGCCCAAACACTAGCATAGAAAGTTCATATTA
>NW_004956575.1:2910-3887 GCF_000276665.1 Chinchilla lanigera
TCGTCCCTCTGTCCTCTGGTTTCTGTCAGCTCAGGCCTCAGCTACACTGTAGTTCACTTCATCTCAGAAATTGCTCTATCTTGGACCTGGTCCTTTTGTAACTGCATATCAGTAATGACCTAACTTAACTATCTGTAATATAAACATTCATGTACAAAGTTTTGTATGGACTCATGTCTTCATTCTGAGGAACAAATTCTCTATGCCGCTGCAATTCTGGAACCTGGTGTGGCCCATGCTGCCATTCTGGAAATGCTACTCTGTGGCTTTCTTCTCAAAGTAGAGTTTTACTTTTGCAGGTTTGAGGCTGCAAAGGGTGGAGACCTGCTGCTTCTTGTGATGCCCTTAGGACATCTCTAATATTTTCATGTTCCTTTTCAGCAATCCAGATCTCCTCAGCTGTATATTTGGAATACACAGCTTTACTGCAATTTTCTCTCTGGACAAACTCACAGCATTTTAAATCATCCTGCTGGACTCTTTCCTCTTGATTCTCACCATAAATCTGTCTAAAAGCCTGCAACAATAGCCATGCCACAGCCTCAACATTCAACTGCTTTGAAATTTTTTCTGCTGGGTGAATCAATCCGTCTCCCTTAATTCTAGTCTCAGGCAAAATCTCTGGGCATGGGCAAAATGCAGACAAAGTTTCTGCCAAGTCATAACGTACATCATCTGAGGTTCACCACCCTATGGAGTCCTTCCCAGCAGAAATCTCCTCAACTATCAGCCTTCTGGTCTTATGCGCTGTGACCAGAATCTCCCATACAGAACAACCGAAGGCATTCTAGTGCTTCTCTTTCAGGTGCAATCTCCGTACCTTTCCAAACACTTCCCACAAGCCCTTTCCAAAGGCTCTTGAACCACATGGTCAGGTATAGTCACAGCAGTGACCCTCCCTCTCTGGTATCAAATTCTATCTTGGTTGCTTTTCTCTCATTGCTGAGACAAACTACCTGATGCCCAGAATTAAGGAA
>NW_004956576.1:0-1142 GCF_000276665.1 Chinchilla lanigera
AAGTATTTGTTGCAAGCCAGGCATGTTTGAGTAGGTGAGTCTTCCCTTTCTTTCTGATGTGGGAACGGCGGTTCATTGCTGGTAGTCTCCGTCACCGATACTATCACCGATGATTTCCTGTTCCACATTATGGACGTTGACAGTAACTTCTTAACTCTTATTAGGGACTGTTACTGAGGAGCTCTCAACCAAAGCACCCCGGGAGCCCACACTAAACGCAGAGGTGCGGTTCTCCCGCAGCCAAGGACCCACCGCTCCCTGTGGAGCAGAAAGCTACCTGCTTGCCAGTTCAGGTCCCTTCACCCGTCACCCCTACTCGTGGAGACCCAAGCACCGCCAGGGACTTGAAATGGGCATGGGAAAGACACAAGGGAAAGCAGGCAGAAGACAGGTGACACGACACACTTAGGCAGAGAGTAAGTTGAAAATTTACTGTTGTAACGTTTGGAAAGAGAGCACAAGACACAGAGTCCAAGGGATGCGGGGTGGAGGGCAGGCCTGCTAAGTGCTCACGCTAGCACAGGAGAGGATAAGGCAGCCTAGCAGAGCCAGGCCCAGCCAGGCCAGGCTGCATGGGCCGCAGCTGCTGTCTGAGGCTCCGCGGGCCGTTCGGAGCCAGAGGAAGCCGTGGCAGGTCCAAGTCCCCAGAGCGTCCAGCTCTTGGTTGAAGCAAGTCCCACTGCTCCTCAGACCCCATGGTCGTCGTCCGCACCTGCAGCCACCTTGCCCACCTCAGAGGCAACATCCTCCTCTTCCTCCCGCTCCTCAGAGGGGCTGCCGTTCTCTCCTGGCTCTGTGAGCTCCCCGCCTCCGCAGGACGCTCCCACTTCCTGGCTGCATGGCTCCTCTGCGTGGCCATCAGGGTAGGCGTGTTTGTAGAAACAGTTGTCTCCAAACGGGCAGGTCCCACGGCTTCATCAAAGTAACTGCACGCCCTGTGGCTCATGCCCTCCTTGTACCTGCGAATGAGCGCCTCCTTCTCCTCTTGGTCCTCCACCCAGTACTCCCTGGGAATGACAAAGTGGGACAGCACCCTGCACTCGGGGCAGGACTTGACGGCCCATCTCTCGAGTTGCTTGCTTTTCCTCCACTGGCGCACACACTGGAGACAGAAGGCGTGCTTGCACTTGGGGAGGAGGCCG
>NW_004956576.1:2571-3710 GCF_000276665.1 Chinchilla lanigera
AAGAACACCCAATCCACCAAACAACAAAGACAAAAAGAAAAAAAAATCAGAAATAAAGGCCTGGGGATGTAGCTCTGTGCGAAGACTATGGGTTCACTACCCAGTTCCACACTTAAAACAGAGAGGGGCAGGGGAAGAGGGTAGACAGTGGGGACTAAAATGTAATACTCTTAATGATTTTCAAGTATATGAGATATGGTAGAATAAGATGACATTTTGCTATAAATTTTCCAGATATTTTACAGCAAGAGTCCCTGAGATGATTTCTGCCTTCTTAGAGAATTCTATTGACTTTAGTTTGTTAGGCAAGTTTTATACATTTTAATTTTCCTGAGGTAGCATGAATATTTATTAGGTAACATAAAATTCTATACTCTTATGCTTTCAGAAATATTTTAGATTAAAAAAATATGGACTCTCGGGTTCTTTGGCAATCCACTCAGGTTCCCTCTTCTCTGTCTCAGACAGAAGCTTTCTTTCCCCCAGTAAATGTATTCTGCTCTTTAAAAAAGAAAAAGAAAATGTGGACTCTGACATGTCCTGGAAATGACAAAAGGGCCATTTCTGTTTGCCTTGTGTCAAGTGAGTGACCTTTTGAATCTGAGGTAAGACAGATTGGCAGTGACAGCTACAGATTTTTACTGGTCTATCTTGAAAAACGTTATTACAAATGATATTTTATAAAAATGAATTATTCACGAAAAATCACTTCATGTCATTATGTACCTGCTGAGAAGCTCTTTTGTTGCTTATTAAAAAGTATGCAAAGCTGTGCAATTAAACCTTCACTACCTTTTTAAAAATTTTTGCTTTGCTAAAGCCTCATAATGCATCATGGGAAGGGTAACCACAAACATGTATTAGTATTCATAGAACATGAAGAACCACCTAATTAGTACTTGAAACGGTCACTGAAAAGATCAGAGGAAGGCTTTCTGTGGCACTCAGCCAGAGGTTTCAATGGTGAGGGACACATTCATTACTTTGATTGAATCTTTTATCTGTTGCATTTGCACTCTCTTAGTATCCTTTACAATTAGTTCATACCTTCTTCACCAAAATTTTATAGCACTGTCCAACATCTTGAGGCCTTTATTTCTGACTTTTTTTCTTTTTGTCTTTGTTGTTTGGTGGATTGG
>NW_004956577.1:0-3741 GCF_000276665.1 Chinchilla lanigera
CAATGGCACCTCTGCAATATGCAGAGAGGTCTGCAGAAAGAGTATCACATTCTGGTAACAAGTAACCTATAACTTTGGAGCAACTTGAATTTAAACTGGCAGAGAGCCTTCCAAACTGGCAGAAAGATATCCAGCTCATGCAGAAGGAAGCACATGGACTGCTAAAGGCTAAGCAAATCTGGTTCCAACCTCACAGCAAGAAACCAGCCTGAACTTTAGAGGATCAAAAGGTGTAGGCTTGCTAAGATTATCCACTGCTCCCATAAACACACCTGACTTGCTGGGATTAATCAATTTGAATTCAGACTCTATCTGCCCATGTTGTCTATGAGTGACAGCTAGATACATCTTGAACTGGACATTTCATTCTTGTTCATTTTTTTTGTTTTTTTTTTTTTAATTGTTTGTGCTTGTTTTTATATGAGTGTGAGCATACATTCTAGTTCTTTTGCTTTTCTGTTCTTCTTTCTATTTCTTCCTTTTCTCTTTGTCTCCTGTCTTCTTCAAGAGTTCCCCAAGATTATGAGATCTTCCTTTGTCCTCCAGCCTTGCTTCGAATCTCTTCCTCTACTTCTATTCCTCTGTTTTCTCCATAACTCCTTTTAAATTTTCTCCCCTGAGGGTAAAATTTGCATTAAGGACTTATTTACTGCATATAATTTCTGATTTGTTTTACATTTCATTATAAAACCACAAATCTAGTTCATACAATTAAAGGTGAAAATTAATTATTACCTTAGTCTGTCATTTTCTAGGCTGTGTTTGATGTTATCTTTATTGCCAAATGTACCATTTTAGCCAGTGTGACAAAAGTGTTCTAACCAGCTGTTCTTCCTGGTATTCCAAGACTGAGATTGCCTAAGGATCATAGAAAACACTATAGGCAGTGCCAAAGAACCATAGGCCAGGCCAAGCAAGCAGAAATTTCTCATCCTCCATAAACTGAAGTAGCATCTTGAGACAAACTCAAAACCCAAAAACCAGTTAAACCTGGAAAACATCTCTGAGAAGTAGTCCTTTCCAAAGGGTTCTAAATACTAGCAATAAGGGGCTGAGGATTTAGCTCAGTGGCACAGGGCCTGCCTGGCAAGCGCAAGGTCGTGAGTTTGATTCCCGGTACTGGAAAAAAAAAAACAAAAACAAAAGAAAATACTAGCAATAAAGATACTCACCATAGGCAATTTACAAGCATCAACCCAGGAGTTAAACTAAAAAAAAAAAAATAGAAAATGAGAAGACACTTAAACAAGATGCAAGCCCAGATATCCAGCTCACCAGAGGCAAACCCAAGGGGCAATGAGGTGAGACAATCTGAAAACCAACCACCTAGTCTCTCTGAAGTGGTAGCAACAAAGCAAATGAATGAGGCTGTAGAAGAAAATCAAATCAAGAATAATTTCTCAATTAACTGCAGAGATGGTGACCACAATGGCAACCATGCTTAGTGACTCTAGAGCAGATACAGATTAAAGAGAGAGGAGCTTAAGAAAATGGTAGAAATCATAGATGCCCAACATAGGAAAGATTTCAAGCAGATATCCAGGAGACTAAAAATTCCACTGAAAGTATCTGCAGCAGAATGAGCCACTGTGAGTACAGAATCTCAGATATAGAAGAAAGGCTTCAGTTAACATTCATGAAAACAAAGATTTCTTAAACATGGCAAGGAACCATGAGAAATCAATCCAGCAGCTGAAGCTGATACAAAGAAGAATAACATAAGATGATTAGAATAAATGGAAAAGCAGCAGATAGCACAAATGACATAAAAATCTGTTCACAGACATCATGGCCAAAAACCTCCCTGGCAGGGAAAAAGAATTTGACATACAGATAACTGAGGTATATAGCCATGATCAATTAGCCATGATCAAAAAAATGCTGCAGCTAGGTATATCACAGATAAGATTCCAAAAATTCAACACAAGAATAGAATATTAAAAGCTGTTAGAGAAAAGAAATAAATCATCTATGGAAAGAAACAAATCACCTCATCAAAATCATAGCAGACTTCTCAACACAAACCCTCAAGTCAGAGAGCTTGAAGTAAGGTATTTCAAGCCCTGAAAGAAAAAAACCTCCAACTCAGATTGGCATACCTCAGAAAACTATCTTACATAATTGATAGAGAACTAAGACACTTCCTTGACAAAGAACACCTGAGGAAATTCATAAACACCAAACCAGCACTTCAAAATGTTCTGAAGGACATTCAAGAAAGAGATAACTAGAGCTACAACTCCATGAACTCCAACAGAAGGAATCCACCAGACAAGGCAGACAAATAAACAGAGGGAGAAAAATGGAGCAAATAACAGGAAATAACATGATAAGAATAAGCCAATATATATCAGTTGTAATTATCAATGTTAATGGTCTCAATTCACTAACCAAGAAACATACTGCCTGAATGGATCAAGAAGAAAGCTCCACCCAGGTGGATATAATCCCAGCACTCAGAAGGCTGAGACAGGAGGATCACTGTGAGTTCAAATACAGCCTGGGCTACAAAGTGAATTCAAGGCCAGCCTGAATTTTTTTTTTTTTCCCCTCCGGTACTGGGAACCGAACTCACGACCTTGCGCTTGCCAGGCAGGCGCTTTTGCAACTGAGCTAAATCCCCAGCCCCAAGGCCAGCCTGAATTTCATAGTGAGACCCTGTCTCAAAAAAAAAAAAAAAAAAGCAAGATCCAACAATATGCTGCATACAAGAAACACATTTAATTCAAAAAGAAATTCATACACTAAAAGTCAAAGGATGGAAAACAATACTCCATGCAACAGAGATCTAGCAAAATGTAGGGGTAGGTATTCTATTTACAGACAAAGTGAATTTTAAGCCAAGACAGATTAAAAGAGACAAAGAAGGTCACTATATCCCAGTAAAGTGAACAATCCAAAAGGAAGAGATAAAAATCATAAAACATGTGCACCAACTACCCATGCACTGGACTATATAAAACAAATATTAATGGACATGAAAAATCAAATAAGCACTAATACAATTTTATTGGGGGAATCTAAATACCCCACTGTCACAAACAGACAAAAAATCAATAATGAACTATTAGAAATGAACCAAACTTTTGAATAAATGGACATAATAGATGTCTACAGACTGTTCAACCTCTGAAACATTAGAATACACAATCTTTCCAGCTGCATGTGGGATGCTGGCCAATGTAGACCACACACTAGTTCATAGAACATGTTTAGGTAAATGCAAAGGAACTGAAATTATCCCATGCATATTATCACACCATAGTGCAAAGAAATTGGAAATCAGTGGCACAAGAAACTACAAGATCTTCATAAACACATGGAAATTAAATAGCACCCTCTTGAACAATCAGTGGGTCATAAATGAAATTAGACATGAAATTAGACAGTTTCTACAATTAAATGATAATGTCAGCACAACATACTGGAATTTATGGGTCACAATGAAAGTAGTCCTATGAGGGAATTCCTAGTTGCATGGGTATCAGTATTTTCTTTCCTTTTTTGATAATGTTGTCTAAGTGTTTGTCAATTTTATTTAATCCTTCAAAGAACTAACTCTTTAATTCTTTGATTCTTTGCATTGTTTTCTTAGTCTCCATTGCATTCACTTGTGCTCTAATCTTTATAATTTCCTCCCTCATACAAGCTTTGGGGCTTAGCCTGCTCTTCTTTTTCTAGAAGTTTGAGGTGTAGCATAAGGTTGTTTATTTGCACTCACTCTGGATTCCTGGTTCTCTT
>NW_004956578.1:0-835 GCF_000276665.1 Chinchilla lanigera
TGAACAGCTGAGAAACCACCTCTCTGAGATTTGGTGTCTCGACTCGGGAATATAACACTTTTGCGGAGGGCGGGGTACTGGGATTCAAACTCATGACCTCAGGATTGCCAGGCAAGCATTTATGCTGCTGAGCTGTATCCCCAGCCGGAGACCCTGGGATATAGTAACAGGAGAACGAGAAGGAGGGAAGTGAGTCCCTGGGACCCAACAAGGATCTGAGGCGGGAATTGAAGCACATGGGGAAAGTGAATAGAGAGACTTCAGTGAAGAAGAAGGAGTGGCAAACTGCGCTTTCTCCCTGAGCCCTGACTGACTGCATGGGAGGGGCGGCTCAGACTTGCAGAGCCAGAACTTGCAGGTGACTATGGTGACCTCAAAGGCGCCACAGAGAGATGCCCCAAGGGAATGGACACAGGGGATTGCAGTGTCTGATGAGATATTCGGGTTCAGATGTTCCCCAAGAGAGGGCAATGGCCAGTAGCCATATAGAGAGGGGCCAGCTGAACTTGGAACACCGAGCAGCTGCGGGCTGGCTCCACCTAGCAGTTCTCATATCAGGTGGCTGCAGAGCCGACTTCAAGCGGCAGGAGGTCAAGGAGCTGAGTTCAAGCCGGCAGGAGGTCAAGGAGCTGAGTTCAAGCTGGCAGGAGGTCAAGGAGCTGAGTTCAAGCCGGCAGGAGGTCAAGGAGCTGAGTTCAAGCCGGCAGGAGGTCAAGGAGCTGAGTTCAAGCCGGCAGGAGGCCCGCGGAGTGTTGTAAACTAAACAACTCGGGTTCCAGCCTCACAGCCAGAAACCACCCTGCACTTCAGCGGCAGTAAAGATGCAGGCTTTCGG
>NW_004956578.1:2690-3907 GCF_000276665.1 Chinchilla lanigera
TGTCTTGGGGGAAAAAAAATCAAAAGACCATGAATACAGTTCTACCTGCCATTTAGAAAGTGTTGTTTTGCTTTACTTGTACTTGCATTTGGGGGGTCGGCCTTCTGTCTGATGTCTGTGTTCCTAGCCACTGAGTTTGTGGTATTTCAGAGTCATCTCAAGGGTAAGAACCTGTTGTGAGCTTCCTTCATGTGACCTTACTGTAAGGACTTGCAGGCGGGCATATAAGGGAACGAAGCACCACATTTTGGCATTAAGAAAGTGGTTTGCTTATTAATAGAACTAATTTCTGTCTGTGGAGGTGACAAGTAAAAAGAAATTAACAGCTTGAAATGAGTTGCCAGCAGTGAACGTTCCTTTTACACTTACAGTAGAACTGTTCTGCAGTCCAGTAATTGCCATAATTTAAATTCTGTTCTTAAAAGGCCTAGAATATAAAGAAGTGCCATTTGTTGTCCCATTCTCAGATGGATGGACCAGGTTCCCTCTTTTTAAAATAATGCTCATATCTGGGGTTCAAGCTGAGCTCATCTTTTTAAATACTTTAAAAAATATTTATTAATGGACCAAAGGAAATCAGGTGCGCTCTGTGAGAATCAGACTGTATAACACACAGTGATTTGACAGTGACTTTTTTTTAAACCTTTGAAGACAGGGTTTCACTATGCAGTTCAGGCTGGCCTTGAGCTCACTTTGTAGCCCAGGCTGGTCTTGAATTCACAAGATTCTCCTGCCTCAGCCTCCTGAATGCTGGGATTACAGGTGTGTGCCACCACGCCTGGCTGCACTGTTTTTTGAACCAGTAAGTGTTGGTATGCACTTTGTCCAGAAACTTTTCAAAATTAGTTTCATGTAAAGTGATTGTGCCCCTGGATGAGTGGAATGGCTGATGAACCAGCTACTCACAGGCTGCTAACTAACTCATGGCCGATGTCTTGGTTTTTCCGTTTTTCTTCCTTGATAAATCCAAGAATGGGGATCAGTGAAGGAAGGGGAGGGGTGGCTGCGGAACAGGCGGGGTGGAATTGCTGTTTGGGTAGAAGCTGCAGCTAGCAGTGGAGTTAGCTAAGCAATCGGGTGTTTAAAGGCTGCCCTGTAGCTGTGGCTGTGTGTTCTGTGGGGGCAGTGAAGTGGTAGGTCTTTCTAGACTTTTAATTTCTGAAACTGTCAACACCCTTCAGGCATGTAGTTTTAAATTTTTATTTATTTTTATTTTA
>NW_004956579.1:0-1062 GCF_000276665.1 Chinchilla lanigera
ATATTCAGAAACAAAAAGTCAAGCTGGACTTTGAGAATCTCCACAGTTTTCTACTTGAGGAGGAGCAGCTGTATCTGAGGAGACTGGAGAAGGAAGAAGAGGAGATGCTGAGGAGACTGCGGGAAAGTGAGGCCAACCTGCAGCAGAAGAGCGAGGAGCTCAAGAGCTACATCCTGGAGCTGGAGGCAAAATGTCAGAGCTCAGCGCAGAAAGTGCTGCAGGTGAGGCTGTGGACTTGGAGAAGGAAAGGAGGATCCTGAGGAGAGAGGTAGGAAGCAGGGGGAGATTGGTACAGCCTGCTTCCATTGCAACATGGGCATTTGTGTGGGAGTTTATGCAATATCTCCCTAAGGTTATACATGAATATCATGTGGGAGGCCCCACCAGTCTATAGGATCTCCTTATGTGAAATTCACGAAACAAACTTCTCCACAGAATGGGGCTCCAGTCCCATAATCCCAGTTATTTGGAAGGCTCAGGCTGGAGCAGCACTAATATGAGGCCCTCTTAGTGAGTTTGAAATTAAGGTTAAAAAATGTTCCTGGCATGCTGGTCAGTAGTAGAGCACTGTGTTTGTATGGGCAAGATCCGGAGTTCAATCCACAGCACTGAGGGGAAAAGGTGTTCACTGGGTAGATGAATACAGAGTGGCCAATTAGACCCATGGAAAGGCTTTGGCTGTTATTTCCTCCAGAACCCATTTGTGGGTCCTGACTGCAAGTCTTTGGGCTACTGCCAGTCTTTGGGTGAACAATTCACCCAGGTATCAGGTAGTGACAGTGGGCAGCCAAAAGGAGTAGTAATCTCTGCCCTGACTTGCTGGTGGAGCCCTTGGCCCTAGAGCTATTGTGCAGCTTCTTACAGCTGCATGAAGGATGCATCCCATTATGATAAAGAGCAGGGCTTTTAATTCTGGATTCTACTAGTGGCACCGATTTCACACTGGAGGTTGAGAAGATGGCACATGTGTTCTACCAGCCTGTGATAACTGATGCCACCACTCTGGTGGCCCAGTCTCAGGAGGTGCCTATCCAGTCGGTGTGAAGTACCTTGGTCACAAGT
>NW_004956579.1:2517-3835 GCF_000276665.1 Chinchilla lanigera
TGCCACACTCACTTAGGTTGCTGGCAGGATCCATTCCTCTTGGGTTTCAGTATGTTGGGCCCCAGGTTCTTGCTGGCTGTGGCTCAAGCCTGGCCTCACTCCAAGGGTGTCTAATCAGTTCCTATCATGTGGGTGTGAACATGACCAAGTATTTCTTCAGCAAGAGCTGAGGAAAAGGAATCTCCATAAGAAATGTGCTGGCAAGGTGATGTGTAAATAACGAATTGTAATCACAAGAGTTAGGTTCCATCTTCTTTGCCATATTGTGCTGGTGAGAAGCAAAGCTCTGGCCCTGCCCACTTTAAAGGGCAGCAAATTTACCAGGATATGGGCACCAGTTGACTGTATCCAAGGCTTGTTCCTTTGAGTCTCTCTACTCCAGGAGACTCATTGGAGCTGCACTGAAATGAGGGCATTTGAAGACCTACTTTATACCATGCACTTCTTTATGTCTCTTGTGAGACAGGGTCTCACTATGCAGCTAAAGCTGGCCTTGAACTCACTGTGTAGTCCTGGCTGGCCTAGAACTCACAGCAGTACTCCTAACTCAGCCTCCTGTGTGCTGGGGTTACAGGCATGTGCCACCGTGCCTGGGCAAGAATGTATACTTTGAATGTACATTTAACTAGAGAAATCTTGATGCTTTTGGTCACAGGATTCTCCCTTAGTCCTTGCAGGGACACCATGGGATTTAGAGAACAGCACTTTGAAGGGAACATACTGATGTTTGTGCTCCACATTAAAATGTACTTAGGCCCCATGGAATGCGAACTTGTACTTCTTCATCCTCCTCCAGTGTTTACAATTTGTAATATTTTCCTATATGATGGATTTGAAATGGTCCCTAATTGTGTACTTATTTTCAGCTTGTCCACTTTCATCAGTGAGTTTGAGCGTTTTTCATTTGGTTTTGTGTTTTCTTCATTGTTTTTATATGTCTAGTAACTCTTCAGCCTTCTGTTATTTAACCCTGATTACTATAGTTTAATAATTTTATTGCTTCGTTGCTTACTGACTTCTGGGAGATTATTATACCTAGTATCTTCTGCTATGTGAGTGCAATTTTTCTTTTTCTTTCTTTCTTTTTGTTATGTAGTACTTTCAAATTTAGGATATACATATGGCTTGGTTACTTTTCTCTTGTTACTGAGACAAAATACTCAATGCCCCAAATTTAGCCTACAGGTTGTGGGGATTTCAGTCTGTAAGAAGATGGCTCCAGGATAGGGTGGTTTGTCTCAGGGCAACAGTCCAAGGCAGCAGAAGACAGCAAAAATAGCAAGAGCACAAGGGGCCAGGTAGCAAGCCTCATTTCCTC
>NW_004956580.1:0-651 GCF_000276665.1 Chinchilla lanigera
GAATTTTTGGTTTTTATTTCTAGGAGCCTTTTGGTGAATTTTTCTCAGCTTCTATGTAGAGGATCATGTCATCTGCAAACAATGATAATCTGACTTCTTTCTTTCTGTATGTCTTAGTTACTTTTCTTGTTGCTGAGACAAAATACCCAACACCCAGAGTTCAAGAAGGAAAGGTTGATTTGGCTTACAGTTCATAGAGGTTTCATAGTTGGCTGGCTCCAAGGCAGAGTGGCACTGCAGTTCAATCATTATCTATGGGAGCATGGTTGTGGACAGGCCGGGAAGCAAATCTTTAGCTCATACCTCTGGGAGGAGAGTTTTCAGAATTTCTGGATTGTGATGATCTGTCTCAGGTTGAGGCAGGCATTACGCTTCCTCTTGGGGAACAGTCAGAGTTAAGACCAACTTTGAAGGTGCAGGGTTAAATGTGAGGAAGGCTGACTGATTTGGTGTGAAGGAGATGGTCATTTTTAACTTGGAGAGAAAGTCTCTTCCCAGAAGTGGTATGGGGCATTCTGGCATATACAGGAATTTATGTTTGGTGACATATCCTCCCAGGCTGCAAGTTTGTGCCTGACAGAAGGGGCAAGAGGCAAGGATCCCATTTGCCCCAACGATGGTAACCTTTTTCTGACTTCTGACAGAAAGGCA
>NW_004956580.1:2254-3901 GCF_000276665.1 Chinchilla lanigera
TATTTTCGCAAGAGAATTAAAAACATCATACCAAGTGATATATGTGCACCCATGTTTATAGCAGCACAATTTGTCATAGCTAAATCTTGGAAACAACCCAAATGCCCATCCACTGAGGAATGGATAAAAAAGATATGATATTTTTATACAATGGAGTATTACTCAGCTATTTAAAAAAGATAAACTCGAGGCTTTTGTAGGTAAATGGATGCAACTAGAGACCATACTCATAAGTGAAATAAATCGGACCCACTTGTGTAAACATCGTATTGTCTCCCTAGTGTAAGAACCTGAAAGAGTAAATAAAACCCAAAATGTACAATAGATATCATGAAAGGTAAAGAAATAGCTCAAAAGAAGGAACAACTGGGGTGAAGGGAAGGAGGAAAAGAAAGAAAGAAGGAAGGGAATATATGTAATAGAAGGACAGCCGGGATCATTGTACTCCTGATGAGTAATGGTTTATTGAAAGGAACAGTTAATGTTTAATTTTGTTTTTGAGCAATTTTGCATGCTTATATCTGATAATCTGAACAACTAATTTGAAGAAAACAATATGTAAAATAACAACCATTATTGAATTTCTACCATTTTGTTCAGTGAAGCTCTGTATCATTTCCAATATATTTAAATTACTTTTTATTCTCATTGTTTGATCAGTCTTGCATTCTTACATCTGGTAATCTGAGCAACATCACTGAAGATAACAATACAGAATATAACAACCACTGTTAATTCTTATCATTTTGTGTTGAAACCCTGTATCATTTTTATTGTTTTTGCTTTGTTTTGTTTTTGTTTACGTTGTTGTTATTTTGTTATTTTTCTTTTCATTTTAAAATTAAAACACTAAAGAAAAGAAAAACAGAGCAAGCTCAAATAACCTAGTTATGCTCTTCAAGGTCCCAGAAAAACAAGAACTATCTAACCCCAAATCTAATATAAAGAATTAAAAGTATCGGAGAAGAAATTAATGAAATTAAGACTTAAAAAAATACAAAATAAGCCGGGCGTGGTGGCGCACCCCTGTAATCCCAGTACTCAGGAGGCTGAGACAGGAGGATTGCTGTGAGTTCAAGACCAGCCTGGGCTACAAAGTGAGCTCAAGGCCAGCCTGAACTGCATAGCAAGATCCTGTCTCAAAAAGACACACACACAAAAAAAATACAAAATATATGAACCAGGAGTCCGGTGTGGTGGAGCACACCTGTAATACCAGCACTCAGGAGGCTGAGGCAGGAGGATCGTTGCAAGTTCAAGGCCAGCATGGGCTACAAATTGAGCTCAAGGCCACCCTGAACTGCATAGTGAGACCCTGTCTCAAAAAAAGACCAAAAAGTAATGAATCAAAGAGTTGGTTCTTTGAAAGAATGGACAAAATACACAAACCCTTAGCCAATCCTACCAAAATAAGGAAAGAAAAGACCCAAATCCATGCAATTAGAAATGAAAAAAGGCAAAATCACAACAGATTCTGCTGAAATCCAGAAAATCACTGGTAACTACCTTGAGAACCTATATTCTAATAAAATGAAAAATTCAAAAGAAATGGATAGAGTCTTAGATGCACATGAACCACCAAAGCTGAAGAGAGAAGATATAAAAATCCTGAGTAATACAATATCAGTCAATGAAATTGAAGTAGTA
>NW_004956581.1:0-1201 GCF_000276665.1 Chinchilla lanigera
GTTTGCATACAGTGTAAGGGAGGGAAAGAAGCTTGCTGCTGCTCCCCCTGTCTTGCTCTTGTTGCTTTGGCTGTTTTCTGCTGCCATGAACTGTTGCCCCTGTGCCCTGCACCTCTGCCTTGGAGCCAGCTGATTATGGACTGAAACCTCCAGCTACTGTAAGTTAAATAAACCTTTCCTTCCTTAATTTTGGGTGTTGGGTATTTTGTCTCAGCAATGAGAGAAAAGTGACGAAGATACTGACACAGTCAAGCAGGCCCAGCACATTGTCAAAGAGAAGTAGACGGTCAAGGCTATCTACGTGACAGACTACATGAGCATAGTCACAGGCTATGAATTGATTTCTAACTTTTGCTTTAATATGCCTGGCAATTTATAGCCAAGAGCCAGGATCAGGGAACCCACCAGATGGAAAATTACAAAGTATTGCTATATGTAGTGAACTAATGGTCTCACAACATCTAGCAATGAAGTCATAAACCAAAGAAGGAGGTTAGAAGAGTTTCATTGGAAAGAAGCTCCTGGATTTCTGTCAGTCAGTTTGAATGGATGGCCCCTGAAGTTGTCAGGGATAATTTATTTAGCAAAATCACAATGTGGGTGTAATATGGGTCAAACTACAATCAACCTACATGTTTGTAAGTACAGTCCCAAAGCTAATATTAGTCCAATAGAGAAACAAGGCACTTAACAAGGGTATATGGTGATATACGTCATTCGTCATTAACTTTAGCTGATCTATAACTTCTAATTCTAGAAAGAACAAAGATGTTCCTGGAAAGGGATGGGAGTATGGGTCTAGATGTTTTGTCACCCACCTGTGTGTCTGAAGCCTAGCTGGGCACGCTGGACCAGGCAGTGCTAATTACAGTTTAAAGTTTTTTGAATAAATGCTGAGCAACTATATAAAACAAGACATTAGGCCCAAGACTGCTGAAGCAAAGGTATGTAGCAAATTGAAGAAATGTTGCTTGAATTGACAAAGCAGGGCGCCCTGCTTTCTCGCGAGACTCTTTCTCCAAGTCTGTAGACTTGATGCTCTAACATTAATTAAACTGCCACTGTTGAGTTGGGGCTCTTGAAGAGGGGCTGTTTTACGAAACTGACTTGGACACTGCCTATTTCGGGAAAAGGGGGCTTGAGAGAGGGAGGCTTGAGCTGGTGGAGTCTTCGCTAAGATGGCAGTGGTCTAATTCTTTCA
>NW_004956581.1:2547-3808 GCF_000276665.1 Chinchilla lanigera
TGAGAAGCTGCTGTTTAGTTTTCGGGGAGGTAGAGCTCGCCGCGGTTATACGCGCGAAGTGTTTTTCTAGAGTTCTTGCTATGGTGCGCAGAAATAACGTGCCCAGTCGACAATCGTTTTACTGAGAAAACAGTAGTTTGACGTGTGGTGGTGATATTGATCTGTGGTTACTCGGAGTTTCTTAAGCTTTTTTTTCGGCCTTGGGGGGCGAGGGCAAGAATTGGTCCGTGTAGTTGAGGCTGACTTCTAACAAAGAGATTGTCTAATGCTGCGAGTCAGGCTCATAGCTTCCAGTGTTCTCAAATTTTGCTAAGGAATTCGGCCGGTGCTTTTAGTTACGAAAAGAAGCAACCGTCTGTTCCACAAACAGAGAAATATTAAAAAACAACGAACAGCGGCAGGCCTGCCTGCTGACCAGACTGGGTGAGTCTGAGCGAGTACATAAAACATTTATGAGCGGTTTTTTAAGGTTTGTAAAATTATGATTTACAGAGAAAAAGTGTTTATAAATGTGTTAATAAAACTAAAATGTACGTAGAGCTGTTTATGCCATAAGTTTCATCCAAATGAGAGAACTTTAAATTACAAATCATGCTGGGCATGGTGGCGCATGCCTGTAAGCCCAGCACTCTGGAGGCTGAGTCAGGAGGATCTTCATAGTGCGAGACCGCCCTGGGATAGAAAGTGAGCTCAAGGCCAACCTGAACTGCAGAGCAAGACCCTGTCTTAAACAGACAAAAAATAAACTGCAAGTCTGCGACATGTAATTTAAAATGAAAAATACAATGCATGCTACTTTGTATTTTGATACTTAAAGTGTCCTAGAAGAATGAGTGGTGGGGATATAGATCATCTGCCAAGGGCCTGCGTTTGATTCCTGCTACAAAAAAAAAAAAAAAAAAAAAAAAAGTTGAGAATGAATAGTATTAGATGTTGGGATCGTAGCTGTCTGTACCTTGGTTATCGATGACAAAGCCACTGCTTTTCATGAGTTTGGCAGAGCCCCGTGAGAAGTGTACACAGCTCAGGGAGCTGGTGCACATAGGGACCTGACCTTCGCTTGAGATCGTAGTTTTCTCATGTCCTCTTGAAGCCACCAGTTGTCCCCTAAAGTCCCCAAGGGGGGGGCCGTTTCTGATTAGATATTCTTCCTGTCTCACAGCCTACACTCCCCTTAAACTCTCCATGAACTTACTCATATGCTGGTTGTATAAATAAACGTGGTACAAGTGCTGGCATATTCACTTTCTCCCACCAGGAG
>NW_004956582.1:0-869 GCF_000276665.1 Chinchilla lanigera
CCCTTAATCTCAGTCTCAGGCAAAGTCTCTGCACATGAGGAAAACACAGATAAACTTTCTGCCAAGCCATACCACACATTGCCTGGAGTCCAATAACCAGTGCAGTCCTTCTTCCTAGCAGAAACCTCCTGTGTCTGGTCGTTACTGGTTTTCTGGTCTTCTGAGCTCCAGCCAGAATCTCCCACACAGCCCCCGGCGTTCCAGCTCTTGCTTCAGGTGACATCTCTGAACCTTTCCAAACTCTTCCCACAAACTATTCCAGGAGCTGGGGATTTAGCTCAGCGGCACAGCACCTGCTTGGCAAGCACAAGGTTGTGAGTTCGATTCCCGGTACTGGAAAAAATAACCCAAAACCAAAAACCAAAAACCAAAAACCAAGCTATTCTCAAAGGCTCTTGAGCCACATGGTCAGGTACAGTCACAGCAACGACCCCACTCTCTGGTACCAAATTCTATCTTAGTTACTTTTCTCTCATTGCAGGGACAAAATACCCCCCCAACATCCAAAACTAAGGAAGGAGAGGTTTATTTAGCTCACAGTTTGTGGAGGTTTCAGTCCGTAATCAGCTGGCTCCAAGGCAGGGTGGCAGGGCACAAGGGCAACACTTCAAGATGGCAGAAGACAGCAAAAGCACAAGAGCAAAAAGAAGGGAAAGCAAGTCTCCTTTCCTCCCTTATACTGTATGCTAGCTGTCTGCCCTCACCATCTCTGTGCCCTCCTCTTGCCCAAGCTCAGGATGTTTGCAAAGTGAGGCCCCTGGCCCCCTGAGGGGTCACTTAGTTAACCTTCTAAACTTCTAAATTCTCAAGTTGACACAGTGTATCAACCATCACAGATAGATGGCAGAGGCAGAGAGCGGGGCCAGCTT
>NW_004956582.1:5384-6554 GCF_000276665.1 Chinchilla lanigera
ATATGTAAGGGAGAGAAAGGGGCTGTTTGCCACCACTACCCCCTTTTGCTTGTGTTGCTTTTACTGTGTTCCACTGCCATGAACTATTGCCCTCTGCCATGTGCCACTCTCCCTTGAAACCAGCCCAGTATGGACTGAAACCTCCACAAACTGTGAGCTAAATAAAACTTTTTTAAAAAAAATTTGGGGCATCAGGTATTTTGTCCCAGCAACGAGAGAAAAGTAACCAAGACACACCAAGAAAGGACAAGCTGAGCCACAGACAGGTGAGTATCTGCTGCATGCTGCCTCGCCTGTCAGGGGCGCCCTTCACACCTCTGAAGTTCCTGGAAGATGCGGGGTGGGGTGGGGGTAAAGTTCCAGCCCCTGATCCTGGCCTGGTCCTGCTGGTGACCACTGTCCACCCTTCCGCTCAGCAGAGTCACCTCACCAGGACTTACTCCAGTCCCAGCATCCAGGAAATCCTAAGGAACTTAGGAGCTGTGTTAGGAACTGGGCCAAACACCAAATATTACAACAAATTCCCAGCAGCCCTTATGAAACAGGAAAGGCCAAGAATATTAGGAGCTAGGGGCAGAGGGCAAATAGATGTATGCTTTATTTTGCCTCCCTGCCATGCAGGGACTACATTTCCCAGCACCCATTGCATATAGCTGGGCTCGAAGTATGGGTTCCCACCAAGGGAGTGGAGGCTGAGAGCGACTATTCTGTTCCACAGAGGCTTTCACGATCCCACTCTATACTCTCCTCTCCACATGCTCATCAGATGTGGACATCAGTGTATTAGTTAGTTACTGCTGTGTAACAAATTACCTCAAATACTTCACAGCTTACAAGAACAAACATTCAAGGTTGAGGATGAGATTCAGGGTGGATGCTGGCCTAGCATACATGAGGCCCCAGTTCCATCCCAGCTCCACAGATCTGAAAGTCAGGAATCTAGGGCACTTGGGGGGATGGCTCTGGCTGGCTGGGTCCCACGCAAGGTCTCAGGCCAGCAGCCAGGGCTGTGGGCTTTTGGATGTTACCAGATTCTTGGGTTCTATAGACTCTTTCCAGGTTCTTGGTGTCCTGAACAAAGAATTAGGCAAGACACACAAAGAAGGCAGCAAGATTTTACATGTAGTAAGGTAGGAAAAGAAGTAATGCTTGCCAGGCCTGGTGGCGCAC
>NW_004956583.1:0-1125 GCF_000276665.1 Chinchilla lanigera
ACACACTGCGACTTCTTCAAATTGTCTTTTTCTTCCCTCAAGCAAATGTCACAAGTCACATCTGCACTGAATAAACACGTGCTTTTTATTCAGAAAAGCAAAGGCTCGAGAATTTCACTTAGTTCATGTCGAAAAACTACGGTACTATTTTCCATGAAAGGATCACCCCATTACATTTTATATTTAAAGATTATGTTAAAATAACTTTCATCCATTACTATGCAAATGTTTGAGAAATGCTTTTGGAGAAATTTTAATTACAGTCGGGTGTCTATAAGGCAGGTTGAGAAGCTTTTCCTAAAAAGATCACAGTGTGCAAATTTCAGAGAGCAGGATGCAAGTGGGTTCCTGGTAGAGATTTTAGTCTTCTGAGAATGGAAATAATCCCCTTTTGATTAGAGCATATGCAGTAGACATGCACTCGGTAATTGTTACCTGTGGGAGATGACTAGTTTTTCATTAAAACATTTAAAATAGATAAAACATTCGCAAGGTTAAAAACTCAAAATATATTGAAGAGTATATAGAAGTGTGTCTCTTATCTATCCCTTCTGAGCCACTCTTAGCTGTTTTACGTTTGTCCTTCTAGAGAGAGTTTCTTCTATTCCTGATATCTAACTAGTGAACTAATCTGTTAGCTTACATACTGGTGTACCCTCCACCACTGACCAACGAAACAGTTTAATAACTGACGATGTTGTCTCAGTGACTTTCCATACAGTTAGTGGCACAATAGGCACGTCTGCTCCTTGTTTTTTCACTTAGCAACACATCTTGGACATATATGTACAAGGCCACACATGGTATTGCTTGACTTGTATTTTTTTTTTGGTATTGGTGTACCACAGATTCTTTTAGTCTTCTGTGGCAATTTGTTACTTCCCTTCTTTTGCTACTATAGCAACACAGTAAAGAATAATATTCTACGTATGTAATCTTGTACACATGCAAATGAACTGCAGGCTAAATTCTGCGAGACAGACGTACTGAGTTGAATGGTGTTGTGCATTTCTTATTTGGCAGGCCTAGGTGTGAACCAGTTTCCTTTCACCTCCAGAAATTTGCTTTTTTCCTCTGATATTACTTTTCACGAGTCTATTAGGTAAAAAAAAATGATGTATTATG
>NW_004956583.1:2331-3693 GCF_000276665.1 Chinchilla lanigera
AGTGACTTAAAGTGCTAGATTTTATCACATATTAAATTCTTCAGTACATTGACCTATTTCTAGACTTTCTATTCTATTTCACTGCATTAGTGTTACTATCTCAGTTACTGTCTTGTTCCTGGGACAAAATACCTGAAACTCACAAATTAAAGGAAGGAAGGTTTATTTTGGGCTCACAGTGTATAGAGCTTTTAGTCCATAGTCGGCTGGGTCCAAGGCCGGGCAGCATGGCAGAGAGGCCCGGCAGGGAGAAAGAGCTCATGGCGTGGCAGTAGGAAGCAGTGAGACTTCCTTTTCTTTCCTTTGTCATCCCACCCAGGGTACCAGATTATTGGTCGGTGTCACCTACACCCCGGGTGTGTCTTTCCTCTTCAGTAACTCCATCACTCACACCCAGATCTATGCTAAATGAATCGGTGGACTAATCCATCATCACACAGCCATGATGCAGTCACTCCCAAAAACCCTACCTATGAGTGCATGAGGCCTTGGGTGGGGGGACACCTGGTTGTAAGCCATAACAGTGGACCCACGTGCCATGCCCACGGCAGTTTAACTGTTTCAAGTTTCTACATTCAAATACCTAGTAAACTAGTCTTTCTTCACCAAACTTTTCTAGAGATTTCTTAGGTATTTCTTTTTAGAATAACCTGTGGCGGGGCCAGACAAAAGTTCTTTTTCTTTCTTTGCCAATTGAGATCATATCAAATGTACAATTTAATGTCAGGAGACATGAATTTCTATGGTGCTGCATTAGCCTACGGAAGAATATGCTATGTTTTTATATGGGCTCCGATTTCTTTTATTACTTTGAAAAAAGTATTTAGGATTTAAAATATAGATCTTCATTTGGGTTATAACAGTGGTTAGAGTGTGCGCCTGGCATGTGTAGGTCCCTGGACTCAATCCCCAGCACCCTTCCCACCAAATATCTAAAATATAGACCTTCTACAGGACTTGTGATGTGTATTTCCAGGTATACTTCATTCTGTAGGCCTTATTTTCCTGGAATGTTAAACAGAGTAGCTACCTCAGTGTAGTTGTGTAAACCGAGATACATAATATTTATCTGCTTATGTACATATTTATGTAAGTAGAACTCATCGTAGCTTTTAAATAATAATTATAATAGCTAGTAATTAATGTTTTCATTATTTTGTATGTGTCCATCAGTGTAAGAAGAGTAGAGAAAGCATAGTGTAGCAAAGAGTTTTCTAGCCATCAGCAAAGACCAATAATTTCCTTTTTTTTCCTTCTGACTTCTTTTTTCAATTGGGCGAAAACATACGATGTATGAATGAGAAAAGAAAACACCACTACCATGAGTTACCATGAGTTAGAAATCACTGGAAAGGGATTTTG
>NW_004956584.1:0-509 GCF_000276665.1 Chinchilla lanigera
CACACACACACACACACACACACACACAATTATGGATGCCATGTAGAACTAGCAGACAAGGTGAACTTCTCACAGGTAGCACCGGGAGCCCAAATTGTCACTCATCACTATGGTTCACTGACTTCTTTCTGCGCCCGGGGTGTTCAGAGCACTGTGACTGCATTTTTGATCTTATAGATTAGTAAGTCGAGGTCAGAGAGCAGAGGCACCTTGCTCAAGGGCACACAGCCAGCAGAGGAGAGGGTGCCACTTGGCGTATTTCCAGAGCTCATGCTTTCGAAGACCACCTGCCCTCCGTTTGAGAGATGGTTGCCGAGAGCGTTGGACGTTACCTTTGGAAGAGTCTCGTAGAAGGGAGCGAGATCCGGGTTGAACTTGTTCCTGTGAGAAGAATATGCCATTTCATTAGCCCTGATCAGGCACTTTTAGTGACTTATTTTATAGTGAAAGATAAAGACTTGGAGTGAACATAGCTGGTCTTTTTCTTTTCTTTCTTTTTTTTTTTTTTT
>NW_004956584.1:4322-5549 GCF_000276665.1 Chinchilla lanigera
TTTTGTTTTTTCTCCGGTACCGGGAACCGAACTCATGACCTTGCGCTTGCCAGGCAGGCGCTTTGCCACTGAGCTAAATCCCCAGCCCCGAGGTTTTATTTTTTATTTTTTATTTTTTTAATTAAGTTTATTGGTACAATTTAGATATAATTGATCACATTCATCATAGGGAATTTGTACCTGTACATAATATATCTTTATTCTTCTTTTTCCCTTTCTGCTCCTCTCCCTTCAACTCCTCTTCCCCTTCTTATTTACAAAGCTATGTTTCCATTTTATCTTTCTTTTCTCATTTCTTCTCTTCCCTTCTTTCCTCTCTCCCTCCCTCTCCCTAGTTCCCCTTTCCTTTTGAACAATGTCTTCCTATTTCACAATATCTACTATATGTTTTGGTCCTTATTTAAACTTTCAGTTTCTTACACCAGAGAGACAATTCAATATTCACACATGACAAGGACTACAATTCTATGAACTCCAACAAAATGAAGCTACCAGGCAAGGAAAATAATTAAATGGGGGGGGGGCAACAACGTGAAAGTAACATGACGAGGATAAGCCAATACGTATCAGTTATAACCATCAATGTAAATAGTCTCAGTTCATCAATCAAACCAGGCATGGTGGCACATGCCTGTAATCCCAGCACTGTGTAGGCTGAGGCAGGAGGATTGTTGTGAGTTCAAGACCAGCCTGGGCTACAAAGTGAGCTCAAGGCCAGCCTGAACTGCGTAGCAAGATCCTGTCTCAAAAAGACAATAAAAAAAAAAAAAAAAAGAAACAAGATCTAACAGAATGGTGCATACAAGAAATACATTTCACTTAAAAAGAAATTCATAGACTGAAAGTCAAAGGATGAAAAACAATACTCCAGGGAACAGGAGCCAGGGGGGAAAAAAGTCAGGGTAACTTCTTTATTTGCCAACAATGTGAACTGCAAGCCAAGACTGATCAAAAGAGATAAAGAAAGTCAGTAAACACTTGTCAAGGGAAAACTCTAAGAAGAGATAACAATCATAAATATATATGCACCAAGTACCTGCACACCCAACTATATAAAACAAATATTAATGGACTGGAAAAATCAAATAAGCACTAACACGATTGTAATGAGGGACCTTAATACCCCATGCCTTTTTTAAGGTGTAGTCTTCCTATGTCATTTGCTCTGTCATCCAGGCTGGTCTCAAACTCCTAGGCTCAAATGATCCTCCTACTTTGGCCTTCTAT
>NW_004956585.1:0-3787 GCF_000276665.1 Chinchilla lanigera
AGGCCAGCGCCCGCATGACCTGACCCGATGTCTCAGTTCTGACCTCCCAGTGTTTCGCCTTGCTCACTGACATTCCAGCATACGAATTTGGGACTTTCTGAAATTTTGCTGCTAATTGTGTTGTAATAGGGATGGGCTGGAAAGTTTTCCTCTTTATCACAGAGATCTTTCCAAGAAAAACTTCTGTGTACCAAAATACACTGGCAAGATTGCCTACAATAGCCAAACCCCGGGAGACTGTCTCAGAAAGAGGATGAACTCATGAGCTGTTCCATGCAGTGGTGCATTACACACAGCACCACAGTTCTGTGGTCCGAGGTTGCAGACATGCATGACAGCTTCCAATACACGCTTTCCCTTTTCCATAACTCAGGCCATTTTCAGTTGCTCCAGAGGACTGAGTTTCAGTTTTCTACTGCAAATGAGGTCATTCATGTGTCCCAACGAATCGACCACCATATGCTGCCGTACGATAGCTCTGCACAGGATTCCGTTTTCTCTAAACTGCCTTTGCACCTCAGCTATTATTTTGGGGTGAATACACATGGAAAGCATTTGTCTTTTCTGGTATCTGTCCATAACATTGTATTCTACAATGTCCAGTCTTCAATCATATTTTGCTTCACTTGAAATTTCCAGTGAATTTTACAAGTCGTGATGTTATTTACATATAAACTTTATTTTCATCTTATAAGGCCCACTTCTAGATAGCCACTTCTGCTCCTGCTGTTTTTAGGCGCTGGTGGCTGCAGAAATAAGGACTGTGCTTGCACAATAGAGAAGCAGGTAGGGATACCCGCTCTGGACCTATGTGTGCCGGCGAAGGTGCTTTCTCACAGGTTGGAGCTCATTGTCTTCTCATGTGGGCTACCTTCTGGAATTTTAAACAGTAAACACAAACATTACACGTTCCCTTCTTCATTCACCAAATAATTACCAAACAAAAAGTATGTCACAATTCTGGGCACTTAGAGTACTTTATTTTTTATTCCATCGAAAAAAAGGTAAAACAAAATTTCTTTACAAAAGTTTAGGAAAATAACAATAGTTAATACAGGGATACTATTAAATCTTTAAAGTACTTGTTCAGAGTACAAGATATAGGCCTTAAAATTTCTCCAACCTATATTAGCACAAAGCTTCCTTTGCAGTGAACCGAGACTCTAGTAGTATAACTGACTTGCATTTTTTCATTTTCCCTTCCATCCTTTCCCCTTTCCCCTTTTCCCCATCCTAGTTCCTTTTGAACAATTTCTTCCCATTTCACAATAGCCAATGTACATTTTAGACCTTATTTACTCTTTCAGTTGCTCACATCAGGGACACAATGTGATGTTTACACATATGAGTCTGGTTTATTTCACTTCTGAGTATGGTCTCAAGTTCCATCCATTTGCCTATCTAAGTTTCAAGTATATCCTCTTTTATGGCTGAGTACTGTACTCCATTGTTTAAAAATATCACATCTTTTTTATCTATTCCATGATTAATGGTCATTTGAGTTGTTTCCAAGATTTAGCTTTACAACCTGTGTAACAGCTAAATCTTGGAAAGCTTGCAGTACACCTTGCTATAAACATGGTTGCATATACACAACTTTGGCAAGATATTTTTCATTCTTCTGGGAAGACATCCAGAAGTAAAATAGCTGGGTCAAATGGGACCTGTAAGCCTAGCTGTTTGAGGAATCTCCACACTGGTTTCCACAGTGATGGCACCAGTATGCACACCCACCAACAGTGGAGAAGTGTTTCTCTTTCCCCACAGTCCCTCCAGCATTTCTTATTGATTCATTTCTTGATAACAGCCATTCTTTCTGGGGTGAAATGGAATCTCAGTGTTGTTTTCATTGCATCTCCCAACTAACTAAGGATGTTGAACATTTTCTCATATATTTATTTACCATATGTATTTCTTCACCTGAGAAGAACATATTGATCTCAGACGCCCATTTTTGCATTGGGTCTTTAAATTTGAGGGGTCTTTTAAAAAAATTATTTATATGTCCTAGTTATAAGTCTTGTGTCTGAGGAATGATTAAATACAATTTTTTCTCACTCTGTGTGTTGATTTTCAACTCTGTTGGTGATTTCTTTGTATGTGGAAAAGCATTTTAGTAAGTTGAGATTCCAGTTGTTGATTCTTTGAAGTATGTCCAGTGCAGTTTTAGTTTTGTTCATGAATTCAGAGCTTGCGTGTCTTGGTTGCTTTTCTCTTATGGCAGAGACAAAATACGCAACAAGCAAATTAAAGAGGGAAAGGTTTAGTAACTTCAGATTTTGTGGAGGTTTCAGTCCATAATTGGCTGGCTTTACTGCAGAGTGGTATGACAGAGGGCCAACAATTTGAGGCAGTAGAAGACAGCAAAGGCAGCAAGACTAAAAGGGCACGTAGCACTCATAACATCTCCCTGCCCTCCTCTTGCACAAACTCAGGATGGTAACAGAGTGAGGACCCTGGACCCCTGCTGAGCCACTTAGCTGAACTTCTAAAACTTCTCAAGGTGACAAAATGAACAACATCCTAGAATGGTAAGGGCATGACCCCTACACCCCAGCATGTAGAACTGCTGAGTTACTAAGTTAAGCCTGTAGACTTTTCAAGTTGACACAGTGTGTCAATCATCACAATCCACCCCTTCTCAACTGGACCCTTTTTAAAAAAATGGTTTCCAGATATAAAGATATGGTTATTCTTATCATTCCACAACTGAACATTAAAACACAGGTTTAAAAATCTTTAAGAACCAGTATTACGTCCATCAAAGTTATATTACCATAGAACCATAGATTTTGCCCCTGACTCCCAAAGACTATGCGAAACATATTCAGTCCATTTCTAAGAGTTGCCAAAGGGCTAACAATTTCAGTATTGCTGAACAGTATGAGGCCCAAGTCTCCTCCCAGATGGAAGGCAAACTCTTAGCTGAACGCCCCTGTATAAATGAAAAGTTAAACACTTCCAACACTCAATGGCACAAGATAAACCTTTTCACTCCAAGTGTTACAACTAGGAGAATACAAAGGATTGTGACCAAAGCAAGACAAATTCCAGAGGGCAAACATTAAGTCCTCTAGTCCATGTGCAGCATCTGAGGCAAACTGTGAGCTGCAAAGGGCTTGTATGGCTCCCCCCATAAGCATTTCTAGTGATTGCAGATCCCACATATTCTCTGCTGGGCTGCCTTTTCTCCATCCTGGCAGATTTCCTTAGATGACCCACGTGCCGGGCTTTTCCAAACCTCTGGTGTCTTCACTGCACCTTTGGCTTGGTTCTCACAGCTTCACACACTGCCCTCTATGGGGCACCCTGCCTGGCCTCCCAGGCCTTCTGAAATGAGGGTGGAAGCATTCTTAAGCCCACGACTCTTGCGTTCTGCATACACCTAAACCAGCACCGCATGGGTGCTGCCAAGGTCTGCTGCAGCTGGAGCAGGAGCCAGGCTGTGCTCTCCCTCGGCAGTAGGGCTTGAGTCCCTGCACCACTGAGCACTCTGAATCCAATTCTGAGGAACATATTTAGGATTGTTATCTCCTCCTGTCAAAGTTAGTGCTCTGGTGCACAAAAGGGAAAGGGAGAAGAAAACAGGAAAAGAGAAAAAAAGAAACCTAGTTGATCTTCATGGACGAGTAGTTCACTCGCTCCTGTGTGTCAGCAGAATTTAGTGCTTGGCTGTAGCCTCCTGTTTGGAGGAAGGGAGGATAGGCAGGGGACCTTTTGTCCCAAGTCTGTTTTGCATGGCTTGATTTAGCCACACTATTTTAATATCCTTCCTCCTCCTCCTCCT